>NC_028452.1:49497757-49500591 GCF_000263155.2 Setaria italica | reverse complement strand
GTTGCAGGTCAAGCTTTGCAGTACTACAATGGGCGAGGCTGATGAAGATGAGTTTGCAGAAAATGACCTACTGATGACCTTGGTCAGGTGATACGAGATGCATACAGAGATTGCGAAACTGAGCAGGAAGCAGCAAAGTTGCAGCGCATGATAGATGATCACCAAAAATTGTTGTACCCAGGTTGCCAGCAGGGCCATAAAAAACTAGGTACGACACTAGAATTTGTGCAATGGAAGGCAAAAAATGGTGTGTCCGATAAGGCATTTCAGGGGATGTTGAGAATTGTCAAGAAGATTCTCCCCGAGAATAATGAATTACCATCCACAACATATGAAGCTAAACAGATTATTTGCCCTCTCGGATTGGATGTTCAGAAGATACACGCATGCCCTAATGACTGTATCCTCTATCGTGGTCATGAATACGAGGAATTGGATGCTTGTCCCGTCTGCGAAGCCCTGCGGTATAAGATCAGGCGAGATGATCCTGGTGATGTCGAGGGGCAGTCTCCCAAGAAGAGAGTTCCCGCGAAGGTGATGTGGTATTTCCCTATAATACCACGCTTGAAGCGCTTGTTCAGGAACAAGGCGAATGCTAAGTTGATGCGATGGCACAAAGAAGACCGTAAGGAAGATGAGATGCTGAGACACCCCGCAGATGGGGCACAGTGGAGATCAATTGATAGAACATTCCCAGACTTTGAAAGTGAAGCAAGGAACATAAGGTTTGGTTTAAGCACTGATGGATTCAATCCATTCGGTGAGTTGAGTAGTGGTCATAGTACTTGGCCTGTGACCCTTTGTATGTTCAACCTTCCTCCTTGGCTGTGCATGAAGCGGAAGTTCATTATGATGCCGGCGCTTATCCAAGGCCCAAAACAACCCGGCAACGACATTGACGTGTACCTAAGGCCGTTGGTTGATGACCTTTTACAGCTCTGGAAGGAAGAAGGTGTACGTGTGTGGGATGAGGATAGACAAGAGATCTTTAATCTACGAGCACTGTTGTTCGTAACCATCAACGATTGGCCTGCATTGAGTAACCTTTCAGGACAGACAAATAAGGGATATCGGGCATGCACCCACTGTTTAGATGACACAGATAGCATGTACTTGAAGCACTGTAAGAAGGTCGTCTATATGGGTCATCGTCGATTTCTCCCTGCTCACCACCAGCTGAGAAAGAGCGGGATGCATTTCAAAGGGACGCC
Source organism: Setaria italica (assembly GCF_000263155.2). Taxonomy (NCBI): domain Eukaryota; kingdom Viridiplantae; phylum Streptophyta; class Magnoliopsida; order Poales; family Poaceae; genus Setaria; species Setaria italica. Next base: position 49,499,380 of record NC_028452.1, on the reverse strand, counting down.
AGACCATCGTAAAAAACCTGCACACCGTAATGGAAAGCGTGTGTTCGAGATGATGAAGGATGTACATGTAGTCTTTGGAAAGGGACTTGGTAGCCAACCTGTTCCGAACGATGATAACGGACATGCACCCATGTGGAAGAAAAAGTCAATATTTTGGGAGCTACCTTATTGGGAAATCCTAGAGGTTCGCAACGCAATAGATGTGATGCACCTGACGAAGAATCTTTGCGTGAACGTGCTAGGCTTCATGGGTGTTTATGGAACCTCAAAAGATACATTGGAAGCACGACAGGACCTGAAAGTCATGGGGCAACGAGATGACCTACATCCGGAAAAGAGAGATAATGGACAGCACTACTTACGTCCTGCCAGTTACACTCTCAGCAAGGAGGAGAAGGATAGCATGTTTGAATGCTTGAATAGTATGAAGGTCCCGTCTGGGTACTCCTCGAATATAAAGGGAATAATAAATATGAAACAAAAGAAGTTTACAAATCTCAAGGCTCATGACTGCCACATGTTGATGACCCAGTTGCTTCCGGTTGCACTGAGGGGTGTTCTACCAGAAAATGTCCGGTTGCCGCTCGTAAAGCTATGCGCGTTTCTCAATGCGATTTCGCAGAAGGCAATCGATCCATCCAAGCTATCAAAGCTACAGAACGATGTGGTGCAATGTCTTGTCAGTTTTGAGTTGTTATTTCCACCATCCTTCTTCAATATTATGACGCACTTACTGGTTCACCTAGTAAAAGAGATTGGTATTCTCGGACCTGTATACCTGCACAATATGTGGCCTTTCGAGAGGTTCATGGCAGTCCTAAAAAACTATGTTCGTAATCGTGCTCGTCCAGAAGGAAGCATCGCCAGGGGATATGGAACAGAGGAGGTGATCGAGTTTTGTGTTGATTTTATTGATTCAATCGACTCGATTGGGGTTCCAACTTCACGCCACGAGGGGAGGCTCCGAGGAATGGGCACCCTTGGAAGGAAATCAAGTTTGAGCAATGATACTAATTTGTTCGACAAGGCACACTACACTGTTCTACAACAGTCATCCTTTGTGTCTCCGTATATCGAGCAGCACAGGCAGATGGTAGCTTCGAAAAACCCGACCAAATCCGATGCTTGGCTTACCCGTCATCACATGGAAACTTTTCCCTCCTGGTTGCGCCAACAACTTATGGGTAACTCTGAGATTCACCCACAGCTTGCCTGGTTAGCCAGGGGACCTGCTACCACAATCGTCAAATTCCAAGGCTATGAGATAAATGGTTACACATTTTACACGAGAGCCCAGGACCAGAAAAGCACGAACCAGAATAGTGGTGTCCGCATAGATGCCATGGACAGAAATAATAGCAAGGAGTCGTATTATGGTTTCATACAGGAGATATGGGAACTCGAATACGGACCGCTGTGCATCCCTCTATTTCTTTGCAATTGGGTGAAGCTAACTGCCGTCACCAAAGATCAGTACGGAATGACAATAGTAGATCTGAGCAAGACTGGATACAGTGATGACCCATTCGTACTTGCCAATGATGTGCATCAGTGTTCTATGTGAAGGACATGTGCAGCAAACCCAAGAGGAATCCAGAGAGACATGGGAGCCCAAAGTGCCAC
>NC_028452.1:49396690-49495693 GCF_000263155.2 Setaria italica | reverse complement strand
AGGTCGTACAAGGTGATGGAAGGGAGGCTTGTCATCACCGAAGTTACAGATGAGGGCAGGCCGGTTGCTCCCGAGAAAGTCGCAAAGAAGTATGTTAGTCAAATCGGGGCAATCGTCCGGGACAACGTGCCTATCAGCATCAGAGAATGGAAGGGCAGAAGCGATAATCCGTACGCCCTTCCAGAGACAGAAAAGAATATGCTGTGGGAAGACGTGAAGAGGCATTTCACATTCCCCGAAGATTATAGCGAGAAGGATGTCAAAGCCTGGACACTTAAGAAGATGGCTACTCAATTCCAGACATTCAAGAAGATGCTGGACACCCACTACATCAAGAAGGGCAAAACTCCAGACTTCAATGCGTGGCCCAAGTTGAGGGACCACTGGGATGCATTTGTTGAATACAAGAGGAGTGAAGAAGGTGTGAAAAAGATCACGACCAACGTTGCAAATGCTAGTCAGAAGGGCTACCACCATCATTTGGGGCGAGGTGGGTATGGCTCAGCAATTCCCAAGTGGAGAAAGATGGAACAAGATCTGATCGAACGGGGAATCATACCTGCAACTATTGAATGGCCCGAACGATCAAAGAACTGGTACTACGCTCATGGAGGCTCCCTAAGCCAAGAGGATGGGACCCTGATTTTCAATGACAGAATACGTGAGAAGGCCGAACATCTCATGAAGAACATTGAAGATTCCAAGGCTGGGAGGTTGAGGGTGGACCGAGAAAATGATGAGCTCACATTGGCCCTCGGAAATCCAGAGCACCCAGGACGTTGCCGGGGCTTCGGGGTGGTTCCGTGGAAGTTCGCTTTCCGAGGCGACAGCGCCTCTTACAGAAGCCGGAAGCGAAGAAAGGAACAGATGGAGGAGAGCTGGTGGCAGATGCTAGAACAACGAATGGTGGATGAAATCAATCGGCGGGTGGCCGACGCAGTTGCGGAGTTGGCGCAATCTGGAGCACTGCCGAATCCTCACACCGCCAGCCCTTCTCAACGCCTCGGGAGCAGTTGTGCTTCTACAGGGGTCCCCGATGCGCAGACGCCCAGGTTACCCGTGGAGGAGCAACGGTTCCCCGTGGATGCCATCACGCAACGGACCTCATGTGAGCTGCATGCACCGGTCGGCAACCTCACTATTAAGGTATACTTATACAAAATATTTATGCAATCTTGTCAATTGATCCAGGCCTCGAGATCGGAGTTCAACTTGTTTACTTCTGCTATATGTACAGGTAGCGTACGGGAGTGCGTTACCAACGCTGGCAGGGCAGAGCAGTCATGGCATGGACATTCCAACTGGCTACGCCAGCGTCTGTGTCGAGCAAATAGTAGATGCCCAGTATGAAGGTCTAGAGCTCGACTTCCCGGGAGGCGACGGGGAAAAGACATTGGCAGATGCGCTTCATGGGATCATTCTATGGAAGAAACGCTACATCATTATTTCCCGCACGGAGCCATCTCCTCAGACCTCAAGACCGCTCCCCGTAGATCCCGAGCAGCGATCTTCTCCTCATACCTCGAGACCGGCATCTCCTGCTCCAGGACCGTCGCTTCCATCTATATCAAGGTCTCCATCTCCACCACATCCTGGTGCTGGGAGCGACGACGACAATAACAACACCCCTCCCCGATCACCGTCGCCGGCACCAAGAGCGGCCCCCTCGAAGGAACCTGCAGCACCACTCAAGAAGTCACGAGCACCGCCTCCCAAGCAAAGACAGCCTCGAAAGAAGAAAACAAAGGTCGACCCTGAAGTGGCTCGCAAGGAACGCTTTGAGGCAATGTCTCATGCGGAACAGTGGGCAGAAATCCAACGAGAGGCCAGTGAGTGGTTTAAGAAACAAGCCGAATTAAAAAAGGCAAGGGAGATGGAGCCACCGCCAGTAAGTCGGCGGGATTTAAACTTCTTTATCAGGATGGAGGAAGGAGCCAAGAAAAGGATACCACTCTTGACAAACTATGAACGGGCTCTAGTAAAGGCTGATGAAAAGGATAAAAGAAAAGGAAAATCATCCTCCAGCAGTTCAGTCCCCGACCTCAGCCATTTGTCAAAGAAAGATGCTCAACGGGTAAAAGCAATGCCCTTGGATCAACAAGCAAATATATTGAAGTTCATGGAAGAAACAGGTCTGGGACTTGATGAATGCATAGGGCAAGTCGAGACGCCAACTGCACCGCCCCCTGAGCCGAGATGGCCTTTTAAGCTAGGCAAGCCTCTAGTGAAGCCGGCAATGGTACGGAAGCTGTCAACAAAGATGTACGAATTCCATCAATGGTACATGACGGCATCCGCCAAATCGAGGGAGATGATCGGCATGAAGGTAAAACCGATAGATTTTCACGGTGAAGGGGAGAAAGTGCTGTGGCTAAACTTCGAGGATATATACGAAGTGTACCATCATGATGCCCTGGACGTCTCTCTGATCAGCGCTTGGATTCTGTAAGTGTCCGTTTATTATCTCTACATGTAAATTTTGGCGTGCGTCACCGTACTAACTTCATCTTCCATTTCATGTAGGATGCTAATTCAGACATGCCGCCGAGAGGCGTACCTACATGTAGGCTTCATGGATCCATCTGTAGTTAACCAACGACAGATACAATTAGCGCCGGAAAAAACCTTTGCCGAACTATACAATTTCCTACACAAACAAACATTCAAGGATTTCATACTACTTCCATACAACTTCAAGTAAGTGTGTGTATACCGTCTACTTTCGATGTCTTTTTCCTTATCTCTACATGTTAGTTAGCTCTAATATGCATGAACATTTTACGCACGCAGCTTCCACTGGATCCTTATTATAATTGAGCCTGAAAGAAGCCACGTCACTGTCTTTGATTCGTTACGGAAAGATCCGGTGGACTACCAAGAATTGCAAGACATGCTGGGATTGTAATAATTCTGGACCTTTATCTCTATGCAAAAATTTATTTCCTAAATTTTATCCCTGTTACACTATGTCATTCATTATTCTAATCCGCAGCGTATGGAAACAATTCATAAGGACACACAAAGGTCCATTCAAAGAAGATCTTACATGGAACACAGACTTCCCGGTACGTATGAAGTCTGCACATTTATTACATTGTATAACACGAATATTTCATAACTTATTTTTTTTCCGCACTGAAGTGCTTAAGACAGGAACCCGGGAATAACCTATGTGGCTACTACATCTGTGAGCACATGCACGGTTTTTTGGGACCCAAGGGACCGAATATGACGCCGCACAACTTAAAAGTACGTAAAATAAATATATTACTAGTTAATTATTTTCTAGCTCCTTATATGTATTTGTTCATGTAACATTCACAAATTTCCAAATTATAGATGTTAAATATTCAACAAGGACTCTTGAAGGAAGAAAGAGTAGCGGCAATATGTGAAGGTCTCATTGGATTCATAATGGACGAGGTGGTAAATCCAAGAGGAGAATTTTATTACGATGGACGACAATTAGACACTCCTCTCAGCAACACCACGACGGGCGGAAGATCGTAGATAGGAAGATACTTTGATTTATTTGTATATATGATCGATTTGTACTAATTAAGCTAGTTGAATTGTGTATATGAATTGTGTATAAGGATTGTGTATATATATAGTAGTTGTATAATTACAAATCCCATTCGTTTAAATACTAGTTGATTTAATTCATTCTAAAAAAATCTCAACTACAAGGTTAACAAATTAAAAGGGCCGCGGTACTACTATACGTATACGTGATGCATGCATGAAAAATTCAGACGTCACCAGTGCCATGCAAGCGCAATTTAGTCCCGGTTGGAATTGAGCCGGGACTAAAGGGGACCCCTTTAGTCCCGGTTGGGAAATCCAACCGGGACTAAAGACCCCCCCTTTTGTCCCGGTTGGTTTATCCCGGATGGATATCCGAGAGATATGACCCTTACCAACCGGGACTAATGCTCAGTTTTCTACCAGTGTAGACTGTTACGTACATGCTCTTGAGCGTAGTACTGTAGCAGTGTTCACCAAATAATTAATAGACAAGTAAATTAAATTTAGTGGATGAAGTTAATTTTGAGAACAGGTTCTTGTTCCTCGGCCAGTTCGATCGGTCGCTAGTCATCGCATCTACTGCTGCTGATGGGGTGCATGAGGTGTGCAAGCTAAGTGCTGTTTGTCTTGTCAACTGCACGTACTGCCATCAGACCAACTTCACAACAAAACTTGGGGCACGTACAGCACGTAACAAAATGGAGTGTACAACCTGCCCTGCTTCTTTCTGACGCGCGCAATGGAGACCGGACAACTCCTTGCATCGTCCAATTGGTATCACGGATGCCCCTGCAGTCATTTCAATTGGTATCACGGACAACTCCCAGCTGCCTGACTGCGATCTTTATGCCGAGTCCGCTTGGCCGCGGCCCAAAATTGATGACACGATGTGAGAGAAGGGACACTTAGCTGGCTTCCAGTACGCGTTGACAGGCGGGCTTGCGGTGGGGCGGGCGGGGAGCTTCCTATGATTTTATGATTTTTTGGGAAGAATGAAGAAGAAGAGAAGGGAGGGAGGGAAGGATGATGAAGGAGAGGAAACCCTCTTAAGGGGTGTTTGGTTCCCTTTGCTTATTTTTAAGCAAGTGTCACATCAATATTTAGATACTAATTAGGAGTATTAAACGTAGGTTATTTACAAAACCCATTACATAAGTATCCATCATTAGCAAATGTTTACTGTAGCAACACATTGTCAAATCATGGACTAATTAGGTTTAATAGATTCGTCTCGCTGTTTAGCCTCCACTTATGTAATGGATTTTGTAAATAGTCTACGTTTAATACTCCTAATTAGTATCTAAACATTGATGTGACACTTACTTAAAAATAAGCAAATGAACCAAACCAGATGTTAAGCTCAGCTTGGGGCGACATCCGCCACAAGTCCGTAACATACTCCCGAGTCTCGCCAACTCTGACGGCTAGCTCGACTCATCCGCCTCACAAAGGCGTGTAAACGCGATGCCTTGGCGCGCGGCTTCCGCCGAATGGCCGGCCGCGCGCGGGTGATCATGAGTCATGACATGAGCAGGCGAGAACGTAGAGGGCCCGCCCGGCACGACGACCCGTGGTTTCATGTTAAGAGGCCGCGCGCTGGGCACGCGTCCCCTCGGCTAGCTGGCCAGGTGGAGACGCGAGAACCAACAGTGGCTTGGCCGTACGGTGTGGAGAAAGGTCGTCGTCGAGAGATCGACCTCACGGCCAGCTAGCCAAAGAAAGGCGTCGTGCGCGCGCACATGCCCTCGACGGCCCGTCCGCGACCGCGCCACCAGGCCAGGGTGGTTTGGCTTCGCGAGGTAACACGACCGGATACACCCCGGCCTCCCGCAAAAACCCGCGCGTCGCTCCGTGTTTCGGTTTCGTCTCACGCTAAGAGGCCGACCGTGACATGCAGCAGCCCGGAGTCGGCAGGGCATGGGCACGAACTGCATGGCCTATCCTATCTTTGGTGGGGTTTTTTTCAAAAAAACTTGTGGACGTGTACGTGCGCCCGCACGTGATTAAGAAAAAGATTACATACAAGTGTTAACAAATATGCATGTAAAAAAATAAAAAGATATTAAAGTAAATCTAATTGTAAAAACATCAATATTTCTCGTCATCCATCATGCGGAAACCTACTTCACATTAACATAAAACTATCATTTAGAGTTGAAAAGGTGATACAAAATACACATTCTATTAATTCAAGAGTAAAAAGGAGTCCAGCCACTTGGAATATGCACAACTTGCTCTGGACAGCCCAGAGGAGAGAAATGCTTCGCCCACAACCTATATAAGTCAGTGTTGTGGGTCTTACCAGCTTGCCGAAGAAATCCTTGCGTCCAGGGTCCCCTCATGGCAGTATGGAAAGGGCCATGTTGACATTGATGTTGTCGCCCAAGATCTCCTATTCATTCTGCTCTGTTGGTTGCTGATCTTGTGCAGGATTAACTAACATCATGGCTTGATCTTCTTCAGCCTCTTGAACTGGAAGCTCCTGGACGTGGAGGTCTAGTTCATCTTGTTGAACTTCTTCTTCCTGATTCTCCTCCTGAACTGCTACGTCATCAACTTCTGGCCATGGGTATGCTTCAGGCATGACCTCATCGGAATTTGCATTCAGGTCAGGAAATGCTGGGTTGATGTTGAGGTTTAGGGCCCAGGAGGGTGAAAAGGAGCCAGCAGTTCATTGGGGCTCAGGAAGCCAAGGACTATAAAGTCATCCACAAAACCTCTAGGGGGAATGTCTTCATCCGTCAAAAGGTCACCCATCATGCTGTGTTGAATGATCTCACACTGAACTGTCTGGGATACTCCTTCGAGGTCATCTCCTTCAGATATTATTAGATAATGTGGAATATCCACCAAATCAGCAATTCTTACTTTGGTAATGACTCTGGAAAGTACATTGTCCCTCTGCCACAAGATGAGCCTTCCAAAGAACTTGATGGTGTCCTCAATCTCTGCTATTGAGCGATTATCCACTGGATATCCTATCAACATGAGCCAGCATTCTCTATTAAAAAATACCCTTCTAGCATTGGCCCCCCTGTTGTGATTCACAAACTCGAAACCTAGCCCTTCATGAAAGTGCGGACTATGGTGAACCAAAGCATCCCTATCCGAGGGTCAGCCCAGATGCACAAATGCCTGGCCTCCACCAAATGGGCATCACTGAACTTCCTGGACCACCAGACCATATTCATCTACCAGAAATTCCAAAATGCGGTGACAGAGTTCACCGAAGGGAATCTCACCAGGGGGAGATTGGAGACCGTGATGATGGTAAGGTCCTCGTTGCTGGGTCTTGTTCTTGGGGTAACCACGCGTGCAAACTGTTGCCGTCCCTGGATCAGGACCCTCTCGAACCTCGGGAGCATCATCGGGGAAGGATCCATGTTGAGGAGTACTGAATAACCGGTGTCTAATACCTTTCACAATTAATCAATATATACCTTTCATAAATAATACCTTCCAAATACATACTATAATCATAGCTAAATGGTTAGTACACTCACATGGAAAGTACAGTTTCATGAATAGCTCTGTTATCATCTCTTCCCTTTCCCTCACAGCCCATGTTGATATTATTTAATGCTGCATTTTTCTTCAAAAGAAGTTGTATAGATTTCCAGTAAACATAAATTAAGTACCAGAGGCCTTCATTCAAAAAATATAATATCTCATTTGCAATAGACTTTGTAACAGAATTGTGAAAGTTGGCAATAGGCCGATCAGATTGTCCTGTATGTCTAGTGGACGTGCACGTGCGCACACACATGATAAAAAAAGGATTGCTTACCATATATAATGTAATAATAAATAGTTACTATATTATTGAAACTGAAATAACATATAACTAACAATCTAAATTGAAATATTTATTAAAAATTAAACAAACTACGTTCATCGGTGGACACTCCCACAAGAATTTTAGATATGCGAAACTGAAACTTTGAAAAAAAACATTTGGACATTCCTAGTGACACGTCCCGTACTCCTCGCATACGGAACCCTCGTTGATTCCTTCGCCATTAGCTCTGTTCTTCCTCATATTACCACACATCCCGAAGAGCTTCCTCACGTTCCTTTGCAAGAACTTGAAATCATCCTCTTGACGGTAATAATTGACTTCAACCTTTCGATCCAGAGCTTGCAATTTATGCTTGATGCCGTCGATGGCGTCGAAGAGGTAGTGGATGTTGTTCCTGCAAGTGGTACAACACGTACGATCATGCTCCTCCAGTTCTGGTCCGTTATCTTCTAGATCTTTCTCTTTGCCCTTGTCTTGATGGCGTTCCTCTTCCGCCTTTCTTTTCTTCCAAAAAATAGCCCAATCTCAGTACGTGTTGGAATCTTCTTCTTCATCACCATCTGTAGCACCCCACAATTCGGGGTCCTATTGTCCTCCCAGTCGCTATCACCTCCATAGTCAGCCGGCGGGTACTCGAGCGTCTTCTCCACATAGCTCTTGCGCTTGATCCCGCGGACCATTGTTGAATGCCTTGTTGGTGTGACTACGTTCATTCTGCTCTGCATCGTCGATGCCTTGTCATCACTTGAGAAGATGATGAACTTGCGATCCGTGAGCTTTCCAGACGGTACCTTGCCTCCAACCCTGATGTGAGCATTGCGAGGGCCCCTTGGCGGAGATTTGGGACAAAGATCGCACCTCTTCACCTCCACCCAAACGGGGGCGGCGGCGGCGGCCACCAAAGGAGGCTGGGCCAATCGGCCTAGGAAGGGCAGCCTGATCGGCATCGCCTCCCCCTTGGTCTCGAGTTCGAATCCTGACAGGTGCAATTAAATAAAATAATTGCAACCCACTCCAATTTTCACATACAGCCTGAGGGAGCGTGCATTTGGGTTGAACTGGTTGGTGCATGCAACTTAATAGCTTTATCTTACTTTTGGGTGCTTTATGTTTATTGGTTCAAACATGAAGATGCAAATGTTTCAGTTAGAGCAAGGGCAATGTTAATGGACCAACTGCACCTTAAGGTGGGTCCCGGACAAAATCGGCAATAGTTGACGCCCGTGACACGATGTGTGAGTTTTAACGCAAGACCCACGCTACAATAAAAAAATAGCAACCTTCCCAACGTCCCTATCCTCTCCCATCGTCCCCTCCGTCTCTCACGCTCGTTCCCCTCCATCCGGAGCCAAATCCTCTGGATCCTCTCTCCACAACAAGACCCATAGCTATATTGTTTGCTGCAATCGGAGCTTCAACTATCGGATCGAGTTGCCCTCCTGCTGAATCGAGCGCCACTTTCTTCTCTCTGCTCGGTGGAGGAGATTCAGAGGAGGGAGCGAGTAGAGCAGAGACTGGTAGGGCCATGGGCGTGGGCATGGCCGAGCTGGGCACACGCCAGGCGCTCGCGAAGAGGTTTGCCCGGCCAACTCCGCGTGCCGCCTCATCTGCGCTTGGGTATCGTGGAGCTCGAAGGTCGCAAGCCCTTCCAAAGCTCGTGTCGTCGGGTAAGTCCTCGTCCCTGCATGGGCATCGAGTTCTTGGCCAGAACAGCTCTCCATTGAGCTTGCCATGGTGCAGGGGCAAACGCGGCAAGCTCCCGGTAGTGGCGCGAATACAACAACCGCGCACGAGATGGAGAGAGAGGGAGAGAAGAAGAGAGAGAAAATATTTTTTTTTATTGCTTATGTTTAGCCTTAAGCTTACGACTCACCTTAAGGAATCTTTTCCTATGGTGCAATCCCACAATGTATGTTGCTTTCAAACAGTGCTGCATTTATTGCCTAATGCTAACTTTTTGCAACATTGTGGCTGCCCTTAGAGGTGCATTGTTAGCTTGTGTTTTTAAGCCAGTTTCAGAGGTTATATCTATTGTTAAGCTTAATTGATGAATAGTTCGACACTCGGTGACTTTACTTGTCCATGAGGTTGATAAGACTTGCCTTTTGCTTGATATCCATAAGACCCTAACATTAGTTCTCACATTATTTTTATCTGCATCTCTGGAACATCCGAATATGCAATGGCAGAGAGTTACACAGACTCTATATGGACACTTAATTTTGACTGTTAACCTTTTCCTTCGTGGTTCACGCTCACATGCTAAAATGGCAGCTATATCTTGTACTATGTTCCTTCGATGATTGGCCCTAGCGAGTAGCGACACAACGTTGATGAATTTGCTAAGATGCCTTACATCATGGTCTGACTTTCATCATAGTGAAGCGGTACGCTAAACCATAACACATACCGATTGCTATGGATCATAGTAAAATATGTCTAAGAAAATGCTTTGCACCGCACTTGTAACTTGTGTATGCATAAAAAACATGTCCATTGCAAGTCACCGGTAACGGGTACTTTTTCAAATACACTGTAAATCACTGTATTCTGAAGAATATGCTAACTTTTATGCTTATTTGCATGGTGCAGGTATCATGAACTGAACCTGTTTGATAAGAACACCATAAGGAGGCCGTCTTGCGGCGTCCATTCTGAGGGAAATTTGAATTTGTTAATAGGCGACTAATCCATTGTAGCATTGTGACTCTGTTCCTCCCTGAAGAACAAGTGGATGTAGGAACGCTTGAAAGGACTTGTGATGAGATTTTTTTTCCCGATTGGTAGGGCTAATGCACTCTTCAAAATTAGGCTTCTGATTGAACTCCTGATGTAGCATGAGTACATGGAGTAATGGTGGACGTAGATTGAGTGTGCGGTCCAGAGACAGTAGTTCATAGCATGGAATGAAACCATCTATATGTGTTATTCGCGCCGATCTTGGTTCGTAGAGAGTAGAATGATGATTTCATTAATGATGAATGTATTGCAAAGTATAGTTACTAGCTAGTTGGTGTCTTGATGTGGCCTTTCTTGTAGTATCTTGAACCAACTTGCAAAGATGGTTTTCTTTTAATACTCAGGATGTTATTCCAAATCATTGGCAGTTTTCGGAGACGAGGCTGAATTCGCCCCCATTGAACATGCAGAAGTGCTTGACGCGCCGAGCATTGGTGATGTATTGCTGAATGAGGATTTCCTGTCTTGTATTGTCTGTGTTGTCCTGCATGAAAATTCTAATGACTGCTTTCCTTGATCTGTTACCTCTGGTATCTTGCAATCGCTGCATCTGTGTGTACCTGTACGCCATCCGGAGGAGTCTGGTTGTGTATGGGCGTTGCTGGTTGCGTCCTTGTAGGTGGATCGGTGGTGTTGTTTTGCTGATCTTCCAGGGAGAATCTAGTGGTAGTGTGTGGATGTCTGCCTTCACTGCGTGGAGGAGGACCTGGGCAACTGTCCAGGTCTTGTTGTTGAATCCTTGGTCCTTCATTCCTCGCTTTCCGGATGAACCAAAGGTTGGTGAAGAACCCTTTGTATTTCCTGCAGATTGCAATCATTTTGTGCGGGTGTCACCCATAACAAACCAGCACTGGATTAAACAATTGGGGTTCAGCGTGATAACATGGAATTATACTACATCGATTTTCTACTGCTACTAGTACGAGATATGCACAGCTGTGATTATACACCCACTCAAGATGATCATGGCATAAATTTTGCGCATCTGAACTATACACTCAGTAGGTTTACATCGCGACACACAAAATTTACAAACTCATTAACACAAATCCCAAATACACAATCCATCCTGGCAAAAGAACCTTCGGTTACTAGGATGTGTCACTTTTGGAGCTAGAAGAAGGCAGCATGTGGATGACAGCATTGCCAGATTGTCATTGTTTTCTCCATAGAGTAAAACACTGATTATTCTTAAACAACAATAAGAATAAAATCATTATCAGAACCATGTCAAAGCCAGCCTTAACTGAAAAGAAAAAGGAAAGGTGAACACACTATGATGCTCCACTGAGAGCCTGAAACAAAAAAACGTGGACAAGATCTGCAAAATTGAATCACATTCATAGCTAATCCTGTAAATGTAAAGCGTACGCAGTTTCTACCAATAGCATTTCTGTACCAATTTATAAGTAGTCAAGCATGGGCATGCTTTTAGCTGATCCTAACTACATAATACAAAATAGTTGATCAGACTGTACCCAGTGCTATTAACAAAAGCAAAAGGCCTATGCTGTTCCATATGCAGCCTCTAAAAAGTCCAACAGTTTAAATAGATTTGCTGCTGCCAAAACAATAGTATAACAGAAGCTCAAGAACAAGGAGGAATGATATTCGATAAAGGACACTAACTTTTGGATGTTAATTATATAGGCAAAAGTAAAAGTAACCAGAACTAGCATTGGGTTTCCAAGAGAAAATTAGAAGCCTAGTTTCAGACATGAAGTTACTTATGCTGAATTTTTTTTGGTTCAGGTCATTACTGGAGATGCATTTCTAGAGAAATATGGAGATCGCAGCGATACAATAAAAGTAAATTATCAAAAAAGATCACACACTGCGACTTCAACTGTGAGCTGACACGCTAAATAAGCAAAGCAGCTTATTTAGTACAAACCATGGATTGTCAATTTTGCATCAGAACTCCCTAACTCCCTCCTGAACTGCACGTAGCTCCTGGACTGAAACGACAATTAATTAAACCTCAGTTAATCAAAATGAACTTCATTGACTAAAAATTTAGGGAGTGTTAAGGGGGTGTTTGGTTCCACGGACTAAAGTTTAGTCCCTGTCACATCAAATATTTAGATACTAATTAGGAGTATTAAACATAGACTAATTAAAAAATCAATTGTACATACGGAGGCTAATTCGCGAGACGAATCTATTAAGCCTAATTAATTCATGATTAGCACATATTTACTGTAGCATTACATTGTCAAATCATGGACTAATTAGGCTTAATAGATTCGTATCGCGAATTAGCCTCCATCTGTGTAATTGGTTTTATAATTAGCTCATATTTAGTCCTCCTAATTAGTATCTAAACATTCGACATGACAGGGACTAAAATTTAGTATTCGACCAGAATTGACTACAGTTAAAGGATGGTGGGTCACCCAAGCGCATAAACAAAACAGATGTGACTGCTATGGCCCGCATTATAGCATCGACCTGCGTAAGGGGCCTAGGGGGAAAGAAGGGCAGCCGTGCTCGTGCAGGCCGGCGCCGACGAGAGGCCGCACGGAACCCACCTCCGATCCTGAAGATGCACTCGCACTGGAGCGGAAAGGACAAGTTGAAGAGCAGGATTAGAGGTAGATATTGCAACTATGCAAATTTAATTTGTTATATATTTCGTATTTACCTCAAACTTATTTGTGATCCGTTTCTTAGTTTCCTTGCAATGGGCCTCTCGCCACACCTCAAATTTATCCAATCCTCCGCCACTAAGCAAGGGGAGGTGCCCTACTTGGAATTTTTTTGTTAAGACTCATATATGTATTCTTTTAGAAATTGGTGGATCTAGCCGTCTATTTGAGGTAAAATGTTTCAGGAATTTGATTGAGATGGAGATAGGAAAAAAAGAAGGAATTTTGCATAACCAATCCCATTTGTTTTTACATACAGTATAAAGCAACCAAATTAATGGAACAATCTCCCGTGCTTTGATGACGCAACGAACATTTACATGTTCTTTTTACAGGTACAATGCCATAGTTTACATGCTAGGCATAATAGGCATAATATTTACATGTTCCAATGGTACAACAAGTGTCACACCCGATTTTAAGGACAAAATCGAGTGCATTAAATACATGTGCGCCAGGATCAAGTTACACACATGTACGACAAATAGTGAATATCAAAGACAGTGTTAAATCGAATAAAGAGAGTATTAACCATTATTACATGACCGAAAGTCTCACATAAACCACAAAGTCTAATTATTACGCAGCGGAACTCCAAAGATGACGTCGACTCCACAGGCAGCTGACTGAAGAAACGTACGCCTAGAACTCCTCGAAGTCGGGGTAGAACTCCTCTTCCCAACTAGCTTGGTCTGAACAGCGGTTTTGCAAGGGTGAGTACACTTATGGTTGGTACTCAACAAGTCGTGGGGAATAGTGTAGTGTAAGGCTAATTCAAGGTATGGCTAAGGCATAAACAGCATTCGCTTTTAATTAAGTTGGTCAAATTTTATTAGCAATTAACTACATATAAGTTCATACCACCCGAAATTAAACATGAACATAAAGTAAGCAACAAATGCATGAAATGATAACAAGTTTAATCCATCTTTCGATAATATTATCATGTGAGGGTCCAGGCCGCTCTTAACCGTGAGCACGGCTGATCGATCAGTTTAACACTCTGCAGAGGTGGCACATCTTTACCCACAAGTCGCGTAAAAGTTCAAAAGAACTTTGGACCCAACCATGCGATGCTAGCTAGGCACCATACCACACTTCCGAGGTGTGATTGCATAGGGACGCTACGAGGCCTTTACAAAGATTCGCTAGCAATGTGGTAACCCGCTAAGGTTTCAGGTCGAAGCGAAACATAGCAGTCCCCTAGTGGGCATAGTGTCTTAGCCAAGCCCACTTCCCAAGAGAGCGAGTGCTATATCCCATCAACGCCTCCCCTCTTGCCCTTTCGGTAAGGTAACCCCACGCTAGAGTTTCTAATTAATCAGCCAAGACCAGAGCCATATAGTCTTGTGGTAGCACTGTTTTCCTGGGTGGTTCTCCATGTTCCGTTTAACAAATAATGATCTTGTCTTAATGAAAGGTATAACATAAGTAAAGCAAGATTGAGCATTGTGTGTAGTTAAACCACCAAGTACCAAGTAAGCACTAAGCATGAGCTACCCAACATAAAGTAAACCGGTTGGTCAAGGCAAAGGTAAATCAATCTAGGCGAACCTTAATTGGGACCCATCAAATTAATCCTAACACGTGCATAGCATAAATGTTAAGTACGAGAAAGTAAAGGTGTATAGGACAACAAGGTAGTGATCAAGGACACGACTTGCCTTCTTGGCCTTGCTCCTGCTGTTCGTACTCCTCGAAAGCTTGATCGGCAACTCCCTCGAACTGCGCGGCGTCTACACGCATCACACGAGCACATACAAGCAAACATGGGCAAAAGTAAGAAAACAGTACACCAAACATAGTTAAACAGAGGAAATAAGCTTGAAAAGATGATCTACGCTTTAAAACGAACACGTGGATATAAAGAACGCGAAAAACGGAGTTAAGATGCAAAAGATATGATTAAAACAAGATCCAGGGACTTTTCTGTGAGAAAAACAAAAGTTTCAGGACCTATCCGCGAAAACCGAGGGCTCATACGTAATTATGCGTATAAACCGAGGGTCTGACGCGTAAAAACATCAAACCCGGACGGCGGGTTGATTTCTGGAAAGCTCAAGGGTTAAACCGAAAAAGGCGAGGGCAGATCTGTAAATATTTTCAACGCGATCTGGACCGCGGGTTGATTTGCGGAAAAGGCGAGGGCTTAAGTGAAAAAGCGGCGCGGCACGGCGTGGTTGACCGGTACGCGATCTTGATTGACTCGCGTCCGACCGTCGGATCGAGATCGGACGGCCACGGTCGTCCACGACTCGCGGGCGGCGGCGGAAATAGAACGGCGGCGGCGGCGAGCGGCGGCGCGCGACGGCGAGCGGCGGCGGGTCGCCGGAGTTGCGCGAAAACGGCGCTCCGGCCACCAAATGATGCGCGGGTTGCACCAGAAGAAAGAGGAGAGCGCGGCGATCCCGTTTTGGGGGTCCTTGTCGCCGGGGGCTCACCGGAGACGGCGGGCGACGGCGAGGAAGCGGCGGCGGCGCAAGGAGCTCGGGCGGCTAGGGTTTCGGGCGCGTGTGCTGGTGGAGGAGACCGGGAGGGGCGGCGGCTTTTATAGGCGCTAGGAGATAGAGCCCCGGGGGTTTAAACTCCCCCGAAGGACGCGGAGCGGATGAAGTCCGGGGCGGAGACGGCGGCGGCGGTTGCGGAGTCCCGGCCGGATTCGGCCGGAGGAGGAAGATGACGGGTGGGGCCCACCCGTCAGCGGGCGCGGGCGGAGGCAGACCGGAGCAGCGTCGCGGGCCGGTGCGCTCGTGGGCCGCGAGGCGGGGGAGCGCGGGCGGGCGGCGAGCTGCGGAGGTGGGGAGCTGGGCCGGCGCAGCTGGGCCGCGGAGGGGAAAGCGGAGGGGTGAAGCGGCGGGCGGTGGAGCAGGCCGGTGGAGGCGGAGTGCTGGGCCGCGAAGGAGGAGCGGCGGGCCGGCGAGGTGAGCGGGCCGACCGGCGCTGCTGGCGTTGGAGAAGGAAAAGAGCTGGGCCGAAAGAAGAAAAAGAAAGGGAGGGAAAGGAAGGTTTCGGCCCAGGTGAAGAAGAAGGAAAAAGAGAGAAAGAGAAATAGAAATTGATTTGGGAATGGAAATCAAATTTGGAAATTCAAAATTTAAATCAAACTCAAGCAATCAAAAATTATGCACCAGCATGAATGCACAAATAAATCCTATGATGAATTAATTGAATTAAAGAAAATGAATTTAAATGCCTAGAAATTAAATGACACCTTAATTTGAGCAAATTTTAATGAATTTAAATTATTGAAATTTTGGGTGTTACAAATCCTACCCCCCTTAAGAAGAATCTCGTCCTCGAGATTCGGAAGATCCTGCAAAGAGGTGGGGAAATTCCTTCTGCAACTCGTCCTCTCTTTCCCAAGTTGCCTCGTCCACGGTATGGTGACTCCACTGAACCTTGCACATTTTGATCGTCCGATTTCTTGTAACCCTTTCCATAGTATCCAAAATTTTAATGGGGTGCTCCGTGTAAGTGAGATCATCCTGAACATCCAATTCCTCCATTGGCAACTGTTCCTCGGGGACTCTGAGGCACTTCTTAAGCTGTGAGATATGGAACACATCGTGTACGTCCGACAACTGGTTAGGCAACTCCAATCGATAGGCTACCTGTCCCACTCGCTCAAGAATCTTGAACGGACCGATGAATCTAGGTGATAGCTTCCCTTTGACCTTGAACCTGCGCATACCCCTGATGGGCGATACCTTGAGATACACATAATCATCCACCTCAAAGGTCAATTCTCTTCTCCTGGTGTCAGCATAACTCTTCTGTCGAGATTGAGCAGTCCTCAAGTTTTCCCGGATGATCTGGACTTGTCTTTCTGCCTCTTGTATAATTTCTGGCCCGAATAGCTGACTCTCTCCTGTTTCACTCCAATAAAGGGGTGTTCGGCACTTTCTACCATACAATGCCTCAAATGGTGACATTTTGAGACTGGCTTGATAACTGTTATTATAGGAGAACTCTGCATAAGGTAGACTCTTGTCCCAACTGCCTCCATGCTTTAATGCGCATGCTCTTAACATATCCTCCAATATTTGATTTGTTCTTTCGGTCTGTCCATCTGTCTGAGGGTGATAAGCGGAACTGAAATTCAACCTGGTGCCCAGAGATTCATGCAATTTCTGCCAGAAGCGTGACGTGAACTGAGTACCTCGGTCAGACACAATCTTCTTAGGCACACCATGTAAACACACAATCCTTGCCATATACAACTCCGCTAGCTTGGATCCAGTGTAGGTAGTCCTTACCGGTATGAAGTGAGCTACCTTGGTCAACCGATCCACTACGACCCATATAGAGTCATACCCATCTCGAGTGCGAGGCAAGCCCACAATGAAATCCATCCCAATTTCCTCCCACTTCCATTCTGGCACCTTCAATGGCTGAAGTAACCCCGCTGGTCTCTGATGTTCAGCCTTGACCTTTTGACAGATGTCGCATAGGGCTACATGTGCAGCTACATCTTTCTTCATTCCGGGCCACCAATATTTCTGCTTAAGATCCTGATACATCTTGGTGCTTCCGGGGTGAATGGAATAAGCAGAATCGTGAGCTTCTTTCAAGATCGTTTCACGGAGATTTCCCACATCGGGTACCCAAATCCTTCCTTTGACCCATAAGGTTCCCTGAGAGTCTTCCGTGAAGTCAGTGGCTCTTCCTTCCTTTACCATCTCCTTAGTTTCCTTGACCTTGGCATCCTCAAGCTGTCCTGCCCGTATCTCTTGCTCTAGAGTCGACTCCACTTCCATCGTTGCTCCCTCAGTGTGCGCAACGATGCTCAAGTTGAGCCTCTCGAATGCTGTCATCAACTCATCAGGTAGCTGGAATGCTAAGGCTAAGTTAACATGACCCTTCCGACTTAAAGCATCTGCGACCAGGTTAGCCTTACCAGGATGATAGTGAATCTCCAGATCATAATCATTGATGAGCTCTAACCATCGTCGCTGTCTCAGGTTAAGGTCCTTCTGAGTGAAGATGTACTTGAGACTCTTGTGATCAGTATAGATCTGACACTTAGTCCCCAGAATGTAGTGTCTCCAAATCTTCAAGGCATGAACCACGGCGGCTAACTCCAGATCATGAGTCGGATAATTCTGCTCATGTTTCCTCAATTGCCTGGAAGCATAGGCGATCACATGACCTTCCTGCATCAGAACACAGCCTAAACCCTGTCGAGATGCATCACAGTATATGTCGAACCCCTTATGTAGATCTGGCATTACCAATACTGGAGCTGTGGTCAACCTCTTCTTCAGTTCCTCAAAACTTGCCTGACATGCCTCTGTCCATTTGAATTCCCTTCCTTTTTCTAGGAGTGTAGTGAGGGGCTTCACTATCTTGGAGAATCCTTCAATGAATCTGCGGTAATAGCCTGCAAGTCCGAGAAAACTCCTGATCTCAGTTACTGTCTGCGGCGGATTCCACTTCAAGACATCCCTAACCTTGCCTGGATCCACTGAAATTCCACCATCGGAGATGATATGACCAAGGAAAGAGACTTCCTTTATCCAGAACTCACACTTGCTGAATTTAGCATACAACTGATGTTCCCTCAATTTCTGAAGCACTAACCTCAAGTGTTCCTCATGTTCTTCCTCACTCTTGGAGTAAATCATAATATCATCAATGAACACCACAACGAACTTATCCAGGTACTCCATAAATACCTTATTCATCAGATACATGAAGTAAGCTGGAGCATTTGTCAGCCCGAACGACATTACCGTGTATTCGAAGAGACCATATCTGGAAGTAAAAGCGGTCTTAGGTATGTCAGACGGCCTGATCTTCATCTGATGATATCCCGATCGCAAATCAATCTTGGAGAATACCTTGGCTCCTCTCATCTGATCGAACAAATCCTCAATGCGAGGCAACGGGTACTTGTTCTTGACGGTCACCTCGTTTAGTGCTCGATAATCCACACACATCCTCTGAGTACCGTCCTTCTTTGGCACAAAGATAACTGGTGCTCCCCATGGTGATGAACTAGGCCGAATAAACTGTTTTGCGGATAATTCCTCTAGTTGTTGTTTCAATTCTTTTAATTGTTCAACCGACATTCTATATGGACGTTTGGAGATAGGTGCAGTACCAGGTAAAAGATCAATAGCAAATTCAATGTCGCGGTCAGGTGGCATACCTGGTAAATCGTCGGGGAACACATCCGGGTAGTCACACACCACTTTGATATCTTCCAAGGATTTTCCAGCCAACTGATTAACTGCACAATCTGCTGCTGAAGGGGTAGTAGCCACAAATTCAATTCTTTCCCCTGTTGGGCTTGTGAGAAGAACCGACCTTTTTGCACACTGTATCACTGCATCGAACTTGCTCAACCATCCCATACCGAGTATCACATCAATTCCACTTGACTCCAACACTATAAGATTAGCCGGGAAATCTCTGCCGATTATCTTGAGGTTCACTTGGTTACATCGATATGATGCTTTCATGTTCCCCCCTGGTGAACTGACTAGCATGTGGCGTGGCATGGTACTTATGGGTATGTTATGCTTAGCTACGTATTGTGCAGTAATGAAAGAATGGGATGCTCCAGAATCAAATAGTACTGAAGCGGGTGCGGAGTTGACAAGAAACATACCGAGCACAACGTCTGGAGCCTCCTGAGCGGTATCCACATCCACGTGGTTTATCTTGCCACGCACAAAGTTCTGCTGTCCTTGCGCGCGTTGCGGGGTCTGGTTCACATTCCTCGACTGCTGTGCCTGCGGGTTCTGCCGAGGGGTGTTATTATTCTGCACAGGGGTAGAAGGCACACTCCTCTTGGGACAAGCGTTGGCATAGTGGCCAACTTCACCACACTTGTAGCAAGTGTTACCCCCAGGAGCATTAGGCCTCACTGGAGCGCCTGCAGGAGTCATCTGACGGCTCTGCGGAAAGCTGGGGCGCGGAGTCTGCATAGTCTGCATCCCTGGACGCTGGAACTGCGGGCTGGGGCGCTGGAATGACTGCTGAGCGGGGCGCTGGAATGACTGCTGCCCATAATTCCCACTCGGACCACCTGCGCGGAACGGCGTCCCTTGCTGTGGAGCAAAGCGAGGGCGAGTGTTACTTCCTGAAGACGACGGGGAATTAAATTTCCTCTTCATCTCCCCGAGCTCATTCCTCTTGTGTTCTAGGCCAATTGCCTTGTCTAGCATCTTTTGGAAACTGGGGAAGGTGTGCGACATAAGCTGATATTGGAGTGGACCAATCAACCCATCCAAGAACAGCTCCTGCTTCTGCTCATCATCAGCAACATCTTCTGGGGCATATCGGGACAACTGGATAAACTTGTCCCTGTACTCTGCCACTGTCATGTTCCCCTGCTTGAGAGCAAGAAACTCCTTCTTCTTAAGCTTCATCAACCCAGAAGGAATATGATGACTTCTGAAGCTAGTCCTGAACTCATTCCAGGTAATGCCATCAGCATTGGCATGTGCGGCGGTGTAAGCATCCCACCAATCAGCAGCTGGCCCTTCCAGGCGTCCTGAAGCATACAGGACCTTCTCCCTGTCAGTACACTGGGCGATATTCAGCATCTTCTCCACTGTTTTCAGCCAATCCTCAGCATCTAATGGATCCGGAGATCGTGAAAACGTCGGGGGCTTGTGGCTCATGAACTCCCTGTGCCTGTCCCTTGGCGGCGGCTGCTGCTGCTGGTTGTTGTTGTTATTGTTCAGCTGAGCTTGTAAGGCAGCCACGGTGTTGGTCAGTCCGGCGAGAAGCTGAGTCTGAGCTGCTAGGAACTGCTCCATCCCTGCAGGTGCTTGCTGGTTCTGCTGCGGAGCGGTGTTGGGGTTGCTGCTGTTGTCCCTGAGGCGAGGCACCGCGGGATGGTCAACTCCTGATCCGGACCTGGTGTTTACCATCTGAGCGTTAGAGACAATAGATTTAGATAGATGTGTGAAAGGATAACTAAGAAAGATAAAGCGACAAGATGTAAAAGTAAGACAGATTCTGTTAGCTCCATTTAATTAGGTGTGGTCGTCAGAAGAAGTGTCCATAAATACTGAAAAATTACCAGGTCGTAACTTATTAAATTGGTGAACCAACCCAACTGGAATCATCTTAATCGGACTTCTGGATCTCAAGTTATATAATTAACAAGCTGACAGTGTCGGTCGACAGTTTCAGATTCTGAGTGCTTTACTAATTCGCATACACCTCCCAGACAGATACTCCAAAAATTACGAGAAATTTACAGAAAATTCTCCACGAAGTTCTGAAACTAACCCCACTGGTTTCATGTCATTTGGACTTCTGTAGCTCGAGATATAAATAAAACAGTACTGGCGTGTCAGTTAATGTCGAGAACAGAATTGATTGTCGCTTAGCTTGCATGATAGATAGATTTAGACAGATGGTAGATCATGATTAAGGAAGATTAAATACTGATTCAGAACAGAAGTAAAACCCAACTAAGCACTTTATTTATTAAGACCAGTATCGTGTAGCAATTGCCCCACATACTGCACTCATTACAAAATCCAACTCAAACATGTAGCACAAAACCAAACAGCTAAGCACACTTTAACTAACACACTCGAACGACGTCTAACGATTACAAGAATTTAAACTAAAGCACTCCTAATTTCCTAGAGGTCTTCTGCGGCGGCGCCGGGCGAGTCGTAGCGGGGACGCTTGGGCGACGGCGACGAAGCGGGATGAACAGCAAACTCCTGCGGCGGCGGTGCTCCCGTCGCGGCAGCCATATTTGCATCCCTCTCCCACCGGAGTTCCTGAACCTCCTGCTGAAGCTCCTGGATATGGTTGTTTGCTTCGTTCAGTGCGGTGAGAGCTGCCGACGTGTACTTGCGGAGGTAGTCCGTAGCCAGGTCAACCCCATCATTGGTAGCGATGAAGGTTCTTGCTTCCCCACTAGCTCGGTAAGGAAGGAATCGATGGTAAGTACGCTCCAGTCGCGGCCGTTCATTGTGGGAGACGACCTCAAGTGCCCTTCTGGCGGCCTCGGCAATGCCGGACTCCATGGTCCTCCTGATGGTCACATCGTGGTGAATAGCCTTCACCTCCCATCCTCCTTCGTGCTCCTCACGAAGGACAACCTTCACCTCCCAAAAGGTGGGATAGCGAGGGTGGGTGAACCGAGAGCACTTGTAGAGTGGCCTCATGCTGTACCCTAAGCAGTGACAAGTCCACCTGAGGATGTCGGCCATTTGCACTCCTTGGCCATGATCTTTCTTCACCCATTTGGTCCATGTCTCGGGCTCGGCATCTGCTTCGGGCTCCTCATCCGTCACGTCGACGACTGGTACGGGCGTCGGGGCTGGTGTAGGAGTGGGCGCCGGTGTTGGCGACGTTGCTGGTGGCGACGTAGTCTCCTGCTCCATGGCCACGGCGTCCTCGTCCGAGTCATCCCCCGGTTGCTGGAAGATCTCTTCCTCTTCTTCCTCATCCCAAGGATCCACGGGGGCGTGCGACGGCGCGATGCCATGACGCGGTGGACGGGTGCTCTTGCGTGCGGTCAACCGGGTGCGAGCCATCTAGCAGAAAGAAAGAAGAAATTTTTAGAATAAAATTTTGAATGAAGCTAGATAATAGAAATAAGGATGAGACAAATCAAGTTTAAGAATAATTAAGTAGATTTAAATTAAGAAAGATAGGAATGGCTACTAGATTATAATCCTTAAATACGACCATTTTCTAACTAGGCTAACGTCCTACAGTCAACACGGCTCTGGTACCACTTTTGTCACACCCGATTTTAAGGACAAAATCGAGTGCATTAAATACATGTGCGCCAGGATCAAGTTACACACATGTACGACAAATAGTGAATATCAAAGACAGTGTTAAATCGAATAAAGAGAGTATTAACCATTATTACATGACCGAAAGTCTCACATAAACCACAAAGTCTAATTATTACGCAGCGGAACTCCAAAGATGACGTCGACTCCACAGGCAGCTGACTGAAGAAACGTACGCCTAGAACTCCTCGAAGTCGGGGTAGAACTCCTCTTCCCAACTAGCTTGGTCTGAACAGCGGTTTTGCAAGGGTGAGTACACTTATGGTTGGTACTCAACAAGTCGTGGGGAATAGTGTAGTGTAAGGCTAATTCAAGGTATGGCTAAGGCATAAACAGCATTCGCTTTTAATTAAGTTGGTCAAATTTTATTAGCAATTAACTACATATAAGTTCATACCACCCGAAATTAAACATGAACATAAAGTAAGCAACAAATGCATGAAATGATAACAAGTTTAATCCATCTTTCGATAATATTATCATGTGAGGGTCCAGGCCGCTCTTAACCGTGAGCACGGCTGATCGATCAGTTTAACACTCTGCAGAGGTGGCACATCTTTACCCACAAGTCGCGTAAAAGTTCAAAAGAACTTTGGACCCAACCATGCGATGCTAGCTAGGCACCATACCACACTTCCGAGGTGTGATTGCATAGGGACGCTACGAGGCCTTTACAAAGATTCGCTAGCAATGTGGTAACCCGCTAAGGTTTCAGGTCGAAGCGAAACATAGCAGTCCCCTAGTGGGCATAGTGTCTTAGCCAAGCCCACTTCCCAAGAGAGCGAGTGCTATATCCCATCAACGCCTCCCCTCTTGCCCTTTCGGTAAGGTAACCCCACGCTAGAGTTTCTAATTAATCAGCCAAGACCAGAGCCATATAGTCTTGTGGTAGCACTGTTTTCCTGGGTGGTTCTCCATGTTCCGTTTAACAAATAATGATCTTGTCTTAATGAAAGGTATAACATAAGTAAAGCAAGATTGAGCATTGTGTGTAGTTAAACCACCAAGTACCAAGTAAGCACTAAGCATGAGCTACCCAACATAAAGTAAACCGGTTGGTCAAGGCAAAGGTAAATCAATCTAGGCGAACCTTAATTGGGACCCATCAAATTAATCCTAACACGTGCATAGCATAAATGTTAAGTACGAGAAAGTAAAGGTGTATAGGACAACAAGGTAGTGATCAAGGACACGACTTGCCTTCTTGGCCTTGCTCCTGCTGTTCGTACTCCTCGAAAGCTTGATCGGCAACTCCCTCGAACTGCGCGGCGTCTACACGCATCACACGAGCACATACAAGCAAACATGGGCAAAAGTAAGAAAACAGTACACCAAACATAGTTAAACAGAGGAAATAAGCTTGAAAAGATGATCTACGCTTTAAAACGAACACGTGGATATAAAGAACGCGAAAAACGGAGTTAAGATGCAAAAGATATGATTAAAACAAGATCCAGGGACTTTTCTGTGAGAAAAACAAAAGTTTCAGGACCTATCCGCGAAAACCGAGGGCTCATACGTAATTATGCGTATAAACCGAGGGTCTGACGCGTAAAAACATCAAACCCGGACGGCGGGTTGATTTCTGGAAAGCTCAAGGGTTAAACCGAAAAAGGCGAGGGCAGATCTGTAAATATTTTCAACGCGATCTGGACCGCGGGTTGATTTGCGGAAAAGGCGAGGGCTTAAGTGAAAAAGCGGCGCGGCACGGCGTGGTTGACCGGTACGCGATCTTGATTGACTCGCGTCCGACCGTCGGATCGAGATCGGACGGCCACGGTCGTCCACGACTCGCGGGCGGCGGCGGAAATAGAACGGCGGCGGCGGCGAGCGGCGGCGCGCGACGGCGAGCGGCGGCGGGTCGCCGGAGTTGCGCGAAAACGGCGCTCCGGCCACCAAATGATGCGCGGGTTGCACCAGAAGAAAGAGGAGAGCGCGGCGATCCCGTTTTGGGGGTCCTTGTCGCCGGGGGCTCACCGGAGACGGCGGGCGACGGCGAGGAAGCGGCGGCGGCGCAAGGAGCTCGGGCGGCTAGGGTTTCGGGCGCGTGTGCTGGTGGAGGAGACCGGGAGGGGCGGCGGCTTTTATAGGCGCTAGGAGATAGAGCCCCGGGGGTTTAAACTCCCCCGAAGGACGCGGAGCGGATGAAGTCCGGGGCGGAGACGGCGGCGGCGGTTGCGGAGTCCCGGCCGGATTCGGCCGGAGGAGGAAGATGACGGGTGGGGCCCACCCGTCAGCGGGCGCGGGCGGAGGCAGACCGGAGCAGCGTCGCGGGCCGGTGCGCTCGTGGGCCGCGAGGCGGGGGAGCGCGGGCGGGCGGCGAGCTGCGGAGGTGGGGAGCTGGGCCGGCGCAGCTGGGCCGCGGAGGGGAAAGCGGAGGGGTGAAGCGGCGGGCGGTGGAGCAGGCCGGTGGAGGCGGAGTGCTGGGCCGCGAAGGAGGAGCGGCGGGCCGGCGAGGTGAGCGGGCCGACCGGCGCTGCTGGCGTTGGAGAAGGAAAAGAGCTGGGCCGAAAGAAGAAAAAGAAAGGGAGGGAAAGGAAGGTTTCGGCCCAGGTGAAGAAGAAGGAAAAAGAGAGAAAGAGAAATAGAAATTGATTTGGGAATGGAAATCAAATTTGGAAATTCAAAATTTAAATCAAACTCAAGCAATCAAAAATTATGCACCAGCATGAATGCACAAATAAATCCTATGATGAATTAATTGAATTAAAGAAAATGAATTTAAATGCCTAGAAATTAAATGACACCTTAATTTGAGCAAATTTTAATGAATTTAAATTATTGAAATTTTGGGTGTTACAACAAGCATTTCCATTTCCATATTTGCTTGGTAGTTTATTTTACAACACACAGCAGCAGAAGCTGAGGCAGTAGAAGGGAGCAACCAGTCGAGGCGCAATGTGTCGGTATCAAAACAGAAGTTGAAATGGGCCACGGGCATGAAGCAGTTCGCGGTTGAGCTGTCACAAGCGTATAATGCTCCATCTTCTCCAGTACCTTAGCGGAGGAAAACATTGAATCGTTTTAAGATTGAACATCCAAAGCAAACGGATCAATGGAGCAAATGATGTATGATTGTCAAAAAAAAAAAAAGAATCCTCAAGTTGTATACCAGTAGAAGCTTCACCTTTGTTTCTCCTCAGGGATCCGAAGCGCAATTCAATTGATGTACCTCCAAGGGATATGGGCGATCTTTGGCCAGCTTATTCCGTCAGGTTCTCGGCAGTCCTTCGACAAGAGTTTACAATTGTATATGGTTATTTGCTTGAGGGAACTTGGCAGATCCGGTAAGGATGATATGTTTGGGCACTCCGCAATTTCAAGCTTCTCCATACAGGAGAGGTCCTTCATATTTTTTGGCAGTGACTGAATTCTGCATTCAGAAATTACCAGCTCCTTGACAGACGTAAAATTTGCAGAGGTCTCAAAGAAAATAGATGTCTCGTTGCAACTTTGGATTTGGACCTGCTCTGGACCTGTACAGCCTTCAGCTGAGAGCAAGTGGTTGAAGATATCAGATCTGCTAACACAGAGTGATTTCTGGACACAGCACTGCGAGATGGATCCCGCAGACAGCTTCGGGACATCTACCAACCCTACATCCTGAAGTTGCAGCGAAGACAATCCTTCAAGCATGCATAAATCCGGAACATTATGTAACTGCAATGATTCGAGGGAGGTTAGATGGCCAATTGACAAGGATGCAGAGCTTCTACACCTATACATGTGCAGATGTTTCAGATGTGTCAATCCATTGCTTAAGAAATCAGCTGCAAGCACACAGCCATCTATGCTAAGCGTCTCAAGAGACAACGGCATAGATTCTGCTCCGCATGTCAGCTCTAAGGACGGGCAGCACTCAATAGAAACTTCGGTAACAAAGGTAGCCGCTCGCAATCCCCCTAATGATCTGAGACACCAGCAAGAATCAATCCGCAAGTCGTCAAGTGCTGTCAAATGTTGGAAGACCTCTTCTGATGGAAGTGCAGTTAAAGTCATTATCCTTGTTAGTGACAGTTCTCTTAGTAAAGTGAGGCTGCCTAGGCAAACTCCTAAAGCGCCATTTGTAATACTGCATGAAGAAAGACTAAGGTCATCCAGAGTTGATGGCAGAAGCAACTGTTGCCCAATATTAGTCCAATACAAAAGTTTTATTCTCTGCTCGTGGCAACATAACCATGCCTTGATGATTGTTTCTTTATCATATACTTCATCTTTTTCTTGTTCAAGGGTCCCGCTGATGGTCTGAAGATGTTGGGATATATCAGCATCCACCAATGGCGTCAGTTGCTTCAAAGATGAATGTTCTTCATGAAGGTTCCTCTTAATCAGTGGATATGATTCTGAATCCAACTCCCAGATTAAACAAAGCTGAGACACCAACTGCTCTGGCATCACAATCTTTTCTCTCTTATCATGTTCTCTCATCTCGTTGCTGGAGATAAACATAAGCAGCGGGCATCCTTCAATTGATACAAATGCCATGCCTTCTGGCAGACAAGGTAATGTCTTCAGGTTTGGTACGTCCGAGATCACCAGTCTGGAGCAATGCCTAAAGACCTCGGTGTTGAGTGGTAGACCTTCTAACGCAGTGCAATCATGAAGTCGAAAGAAGTCCAAATTGTCAAAATATGAACCCTCTAGTAACCAGCTTGGGTATCTGTGAGATTTGTAACCCTCGATTGCAAGGCCCTCCAACTGAGCCGGTGGCCTCAGACCTTCTAGAATGTCCAGATGTAAACTATCCTCAGCATGCGAGTCACTCTCACTGCTCCAGATAAGTCGCAAAAATTCAAGATATCTTTTCTTATGCAGCATCATCTCTGCAGCTTCATCCTTTCTAGTGACATTCTCGAGATGTGTAATAGATAACCTGCCACCAAGCCCATTCATGTCCCTCAGCTGTCGCAGCTCATATCCTTTCTGCTTTTGCACACGGAATTCATCAAGATTTTGCAGCGAAGTTAGCTTGCCTATGTAAGGAATTTGAGGCAGCTCTGCATAAAGTCTCTTCCCGTAGGATCCTGCTTCACCGTATGGTTCAAAACTTAGTAACTTACTTAAATTGCATAGTTTCTTAGGCAAACTCTGAACTCTGTAACTGAACAGAAGGATCTGCAAGTGGTAAAGAGTGCACAAAGATGCAGGAAATTCTGATATTGTGGTTTGAATGACGTTCAAATACCGAAGGTGCTTCAACTCACCAACAGATTCAGGTAATTTTTCTTTGTTGTAAAAGCACATATAGAGAACACGTAGCCTCTTCAGATTCTGCAGTACCTGATGGAAAACATCATCTGCATCATCCACCAGAGGACCAATACAGATAACAGTGCGCAGATGGCGTAGCTTGCAGATACTTTGCTTATGCTGCTTCATGCTCTTAACATGGACTGAGAGATGCCGAACGGTGCAGGGTATTTCTGCCATATCATCATCTTCTAATCTGAAGCAATCATCTCTGGAGAGTTTTTCTGCCAAATCATGTAAGAGGTCATGCATGATATAACATCGAAAACCAAATCTATCAGAACCTGGTTGCAAGAATGAACAAGCGATCAGCTCATTCAGGTAATTGCTGCCGATATCTTCCATTCTTCTGCTCTGGCTACTCAAATCGATAAAACCCTCTGCTGTCCAGAGGTGAACCAACTCCCGACCATTATACTTGTGCCCTTTTGGAAATAAGCTGCAATACAGGAAGCACCTCTGCAGACGAGGATCTAACTTCTCGTAACTCCACAGCAGAGCTGTCATAGGCTCACTTAAGTTGTCACTCCTTAGAGCAGCTGTCCATGTAGTAACATCCTTTTTCCTACTCAACTGTGAACCCACAGTTTTTGCTGCCAAGGGAGATTGTCCAAGCCTTCTAGCTATCTTCTTTGCATCTCTTCAGGTTCATACGCAACTGCGCGTCTCTGATTTCAGCACCAGAGAAGGCATGCTCTCTGAGGAGTGTCAAGAATGCAGAATCTTCCATGTCTTGTAAATCAAACACCTCTTGGCAGCAAAGAGCAGCTGGGAATACATTGCGCCGAGAAGTCACCAGAATTTTGCTTCCCCTCTGCTTAGAAGCTAGGGGAGCTAGAAGTTGCTCCCAGTCCCTTTCCACGTTGGATTCATCAAACCACACATCATCCAATACAAGCAGGAATCTCTCTGATTTCTGCAGAATGTCCCTTAACTTGTACTGGAGAGTATCAAGGTTATCCACAATTGGGCACTCCCCCTTTTCTGCGGACTCGATAATCTCCCGTGTATGGCGACGGACATCGAGTTTGCGTGAGATGCAAACCCACATCCTTTTACCAAAGTATTCCTCTACCCTCTTGTCATTGTAAACATATTGTGCCAAGGTGGATTTACCCATGCCTCCAAGCCCAACAATGGCCAAACTTGAGATCCTTGCTGAACCAGACCCAGAAGAAGCCTCATCATTTAAAAGAAATTGTATTATGTGATCGCGCTCCATGTCGCGGCCCAACACCTTGGATGTGGGAAATGATGTTGTTGCAGTTGCAGTTCCCTGTGACTGTGAACTATCTCCCACAGCCGGCAAGACGCCAAGCTGCTTGCGGAAGCTCTTGGCCTTCACCAGGATGTCCTTCAGCTCATTGACCTGACGAAGAAGCCTTCTGTTCCCTGGGTGCAAGTTGGCAAGCCGGCCCGGCGGCCATGAGCCGCCGCAGGCCATGGCAGCCCACTTGCTCTGCTTCGCGTTGCGCTTGAGCTTGTTGTACTCGTGCTCATCCAGCACGTCCTCGGCGTTGTAGAAGGCCGCTTTGAGGTCCTGGAGCCATTTCTCCAGCTTGCCCCTGTGAGGGCTCTTCTCCGCCGCCTCGATCACCAGCTCGAACTGGGGCAGGATGGTGCTCTCCAGTTCTTGGAGCTCACGCGACATGTCCATGCCAAGGTAGGTTGAGGCGTCGGCGAGGAGCTTGTTGGCAATTGGCGATGCCACCCATCGTAGGCTGGCCAACGCCATCTTCACCATGAGCTTTTCATGAGCCATCTCTCCGTGCTACTATCCGCTTCTTCTTTTTTTCTTTCAGGATGAATGTGTTTCTGGATGACAGAATGCATGCACCCGTATAATCCGAATACTGCCAGGAAGAAAACACACAGGAAATTGAGCACCGAATGTTGGGAGAGAAGTAAACCTAACCTGAGCACCAAGCAGGGAATATATGCTTTTGCAAACCAAACGAGCAAAGCATACTGATCATGATGGAAATGGGATGGCTTTCACTTTGAGGAGATTCTTTTGTGTTTGCTGAGCTACATAATTTAAGGTAAAGTATGTGCTGTGCTTTGCTGTTGGGCAAGCTGAACGCCGACACCATGCCACAACCCAAGTACAACTGTACAAGTGCTCTGTTTCTCGCCTGCACCCATCTTATCACTACGTGTCACCATTCTTCTCCTGGTCCGCAAGCGGCAACTGTTATTCATCACAAATTAAATCCTGTGAACAAAAGTAGCATAGATATAGTATCAAGAGCATATATCTAATGTTAGTTCCCCTGCATTTATAAATTCTCGCAGTTTCAGAGACTGCGTATGCTCAGGAGGCATCGGAGGCTGTATTCCTTGCTAAAATGGTAAGCCATCATTCTGTGAAAAGATCCATCCAGTCATCCAGATGAAAGCACGGTGCCCCCACGAAACTCTTTATCTTCTTCAGGAGATGAAAAACTGTGATACGTGCGATCAATGCAATAAACTAGATGGCATTCAGAAACCAGAAGAGGAACCATAGACGCATGTATATCCAAACACTGAAGTTCCTTCCTCCTTTTTTTTAATCCAAGCATAGATACAAAGGCTTATCTCTGACTTCTTGTATTTTTGCTGCATGCAGGTAACCACACAGCTGATATCTCTACCATTGCTCCTGCAAACTAAAGGTGCTTTTCATGCTAACTGAACTATACCACATCTGCAACTGCGGGTGGTTAGACCGTCCTAGGCTTCTAAAACCAACTCATTTCACCTTTGGCACCCGATCGAAACCAGGTTTGGCCACGCGGACAATACATTTGCTTGTTTTTGATGAAAGGGATTGGCCGCATCATCGGTCACTGTCCACATCTGCTAGCTCCACAGCCACCACCTCCTCTGCTTCTTCTCCCTGCTAGCAAGTTGTCCGTGCCAGGTACAAGTGAGAGACTTGCTAATCAGGAACCCAACAATCCATTGGGTTCAGGTGTGTCCAGCCAAGGAGGGGTTTTCTCTGATTGAGATCAAGGTACTGCACTATACATGCTGCCAGTGCCAGCTGCATGTGTGGGTGTGAGTGTGATGTTTTGCCCCAATTCTGTTTGGTGGTGACGGCGTCTTTGGTCTGGTTGCAGTGCAAAAGGACTGGGATCTCATCACAGACAGCATCAAGTAATGCTATGAACTGGAGAGATCACCGATGGTGTGTCATCTTGTTTGGCTGGTGTGGACAGACCGGTTGCTTTGCTGCAGTTGTAGCTGTCCTGTGTTTTCTTCCTATACGAGCATCGTCTTTCTTTTACATGCTGTTCCCAAGATGCTAGAGGCCGGCTGAGATTAATCCTGCCTGCTAACGGATGTATCTTTCTCCGTGTTATTCTGACGAAATGCTTGCCCTGGCTGGGGTTGTGAATTTCTTTTGGCCAGTTGGGTGGGATTTGGTGTGATCTCTTGGCAGTTGAAGAGTCTGAGAAACAGGTGCAGCTTGCAACTGCAAGTTTATTCCTCTTGGCAAATTTATTTCTATGGACGAATCAACGAGAACCAAATTGCTTCAAAATTCATGAAAATTTTGGTCAGGTTGGCATAAAACCCGTGCAAATTGTCCTTCCAAGGCTGGATTTCTTCACGTGCCGCGGCGATACCTGCACAATGCATAAGCAAACTGTGAAGGATGGGGGCAAACACAACAGTTGGTGAACAGATATCATCATCTCGTGCAATCCAGACAGCTACAAATATCGCCACTGGAGCATGGCACAGTAGGATCTCCTGCGAGAGACCATGGAATCAGTCCTCAACATGAGAAACTCAGATAACTGAGCCCTGTCAATCATTCTCCATTGGAGCAGCCAGCAGGTTGAAGACCAGAAGTAATTACCTAAATGCTCAATCCCCTGCAGGAGTGTGTCCTGTCCACCCCCTGCAGGACACCCTCCTGCAGTCCTAGACAGCACCACCGGCACAACCATCACACTGGTAGATCAGATGAGCCTAACCTGGCTTTGCTGGTCATCATGTTTCAGTTCCAGGAAAGGGAGGCCAACAGGAATATTCATCAGGTTAGCCACCTGCAGTTCAGATACGGTACTAGCATGTCGAATGCACTACGAAGAAAAAGGAAGAGTGGCAGTTTTTACATCAGGACTAACACTCTAGATATATACTGTATATACAGCTAGTGCTACCTACAAACACCAGCTCAAAAGGTACTAGAACTTCAGCTGCTGGTTAGCCATTCAGCAAAGGAGTCCAAGTTAACGCCTCCTGCAAAATCTAGTTTAGTGCTACAGATGCTGAAATCCAGACAGCTAATGTGTCACTCGAAGAGAGGTGTGAAATTGTGACAGTTCCAGAAACAGCACCACAAGAAAAGGCTTCAGATTCACTGCAGATGAGGTAATCTTCCATGATTCACCATTTTGCAGATTTTGGATTGGCTTTGCAAGTTTATTGCTTTTCCCAATTTGTATGTATGGAGTTCTTTAACATTTGTCTATTTTTCAGGACACATGTTTGGATTTATTCTCTGCCCAGATAGACTGTCTGCCCAATCCATTCGTGGTCGCTATGTTGAAGTTGGGCAAGAAAAGATTTTCTTCGACCTAGTGAGGAGTACGAAGAAGCTGCTACGTCTGTGGTAGGACGATCGGCTAGATGGCCAATGTCTGCTGCAGGGGGTACGGCTGGGGCACATGTTTATGAGTCGATGTCGGCTACTGAGGTGGCTCCTCGTGCCGCAAGGTGCCAGCTACATCATCATATATCACAGTTGACGACCTACCGGTATAGGGATCTGGAGCGTTTGCCCCTCGCCACGCTCCGACGAAGATGGCTGGTAGTATTGAGCCGTCGGTTGAAGAGTCGATGGTATTAGTACTTGCACAGGATGCCTTATAACTGGAGCGAACGATACCGGAGGCGTCCCATAACCACTGGACAGATTCCACTTAGTGGGAATCCCTGTTGCCCCCCATGGTGCTGATGTCATCATTGGTGATGGCATGGGGTACATCGGCGCAGACTGGGACGCCGATTGAGTTGGTGAAGGTGGCGCCACAGTAGCATTTGGGGGTAGCACCATGCCGTATGCTCCACTTTGCGTTTGTATGGGCCGAGAAGCTGATTGGGACATGTTGGGTGCCGATGAAGAGCTTCCGACCGGCGCGTAGACTGGGGCTGCGTAGGCTGGTCCACAAAACCCCTGCGCGGTACCATTGGCCATCGAACTGATGATGATGTTGTACACGGTGTTGGTCATCATTGCGGACTGGTCAACCAGCGCCCGACAAACAAACTGCTGGATCATCTCAGACATCTTCCCCGAGTCCTCAGCGATGGTGATCTGATGAGGGGTTGGAAGGGGGCACTTCTTGATGGGTTCCCCATTTCTGGTGTAGCTAAAGGATTTTAAGCACATCTTCTTGAATTCTTTCATAGCCTTTGCCACTTCATCCCTCTGGACATCCTTGAGATCTACCTCGGAGACATCAATGACATTGTCTTTCGAGACTTCGGCAGCCTTTGAAGAAGACATGTTGAGTTGTTGTTCTTGGTCCCACTGGGCGTGCCAAAAGTGTGTTGACGCGAAAATTGGACCAGAAGCCCAACTCACACGTCGGACACATGACCCGGGAGAATCTGCTTAGCTCCTATTCGGGTGTCGCCCTGGTGCGGTTTGTGCGGCGTGCCAGTCAATCTGACCTGTTGATTGACAAGGAAAAGATGAACGTTAAATTTAGAGAGCCGATCGGCTGGGATTCCGATCTGCTCTAAAGGTTGTATCAGCTGGATGGCCGATAGAGAGTAAGGACGATCGGCTAAGAACAACTGATAATCATGTAACAGATGCAAAGGAAACGATTAGCATAACCTAAATAGTGCTACAAAAACAACACTTGAAACAGATCAAATCGGTTGTATGGTGACAGGCAGATAAAGGAAAACAAGACAAATAGCCGATTACACGTGCCTCAATCCGGATAACCGGTGATAAAAGCTAAAAAGACAAGTAAGAACCTGTAATTTTAGCAAGTATCGATAACTCTGAATAAATCTAAACGAGACGACAACGATGCGCTCGAAGTCAAAGCCTACATATTATTCGAAATGCGGAACTTACAAATTGGCGGAGATTAAGTTGATGCAGTCCTGCCAACTCGCACGAACTCGTGAAAAGGAAAAGGATTGGCGAAGTCGCCGACTTGAAAGTAAATTGCGTGAAATAGTAGATTTGTATTGATTTGATGTGTGTATCTTTACAAGCCTCACAAGGCCCCTATTTATACCCTTTGACAACACGACTCCTAGTCGATTACGACTCGATACTCTATCTCTAATTTAAAGAAACAAATCTATATATACAAACTTGACCTGCCATGAGTTGGATACAATCTAAACATCCTCAAGCCCAATCTTATCTCTTTCTCCTTTGCAACCACCTTGGCCCATTCAGGCCCACTTCCACGCATCTGCAAAGCTACTCTTGCTCCCCATCGGCCAAACCCTATTATCCTCATCGGCCGATCGGCCATGCCACTGTATCCTCATCGGCCGATACACTACCTGTTGCCTTCTTCGTTACCGCATCGGCTGTCCTGTCTTCTCTTGACGCTGACTCCGACATGTGTTAAAAACCGACGTCAATAGACCTATAGCACATGATTTCATGGTCGAAAACATGTCTGAACGCCATTTTCACGTCTTCGGTCCATCCCCCATGATTTCGAACCCGATGGCTGGTGTGGCCATTTTTGAGCTCCCATGACCTATAGCACACGATTCCATGGTCGAAAACGCGTCCACAGGCCGCTTTCACATCTTTGGTCCATCCCCACGTTTTCGACCACGGTGGCATGTATCGCTGTTTTCGCGCTTACCGTGACCTATAGCACACAATTTCATGGTTGAAAACGCGTCTGGAGGATATTTTTCACATTTTCGGTTCATCCCCCACGTTTTCTGTCACAGTGGCTGGTATCGCTGTTTTCGCGCTAACCGTGACCTATAGCACATGATTTTATGGCCGAAAACGCGTCCGGAGGCCATTTTCACGTGTTCGGACCATCCCCCAAGTTTTCGACACCCGTGTCCGATGTGGCCCTTTTTGGGCTACTATGACCTATAGCACACGATTTCATTGCCGAAAACGCGTCTGGAGGCCATTTTCACATCTTCGGTCCATCCCCCACATTTTCGGCTCCGGTGGACGGTGTGGCCGTTTTCGGGCTCCCGTGACCTATAACACACGTTTTCATGGCCGAAAACACGTTCGGAGGCCATTTTCACATTTCCAACCCCGGAGGTAGGTGTGGCCATTTTCGGGCTCCCGTGACCAATAGCACATGTTTTCATGACCGAAAATGGGTCCGGAGGTCTTTTTCATGTCTTCGGTCCATCCCCCACGTTTTCGACCCCGGTGGCCGACATCGCTGTTTTCAGGCTAACCGTGACCTATATATCACAAGCTTTCATGGCTGAAAACGGATCCGGATGTTATTTTCACGTCTTCGGTCCATCCCCCAACTTTTTGAACCCCATGTCCGGTGTGGCCGTTTTCGGGCTACCATGACCTATAGCACACGATTGCATGGCCGAAAACGCGTCCGGACGCCATTTTGACGTCTTCGGTCCATCCGCCATGATTTCGACCATGGTGGCCGGTATAGTTGTTTTTGGGCTAACCGGCACACGATTTCATGGCCGAAAACGCGTACGGAGACCATTTTCACGTCTTCGGTCCGTCCCCCACATTTTTGACCCCCGTGTCCGATGTGGCCGTTTTCAAGCTACCATGACCAATAGCACACGATTTCATGGCCGAAAACAAGTCCGGAGGCCATTTTCATATCTTAGGTCCATCCCCCTTGTTTTCATCCCCCGTATCCGATATGGCCTTTTTCAGGCTCCCGTGACCTATAGCACACGTTTTCATGATCGAAAACGGGTTCGGAGGTTATTTTCACGTCTTCGGTCCATCCCCAGGTTTTCGACCCCTGTGGCCGGTATCACCGTTTTTGGGCTAACCGTGATCTAGCACACGATTTCATGGCTCAAAATGCGTCCAGAGACCATTTTCACGTGTTCGGTCCATCCCCACAATTTTGACCACAGTGGCCGGTATTGCTGTCTTCGGGCTAACCGTAACCTATTGCACACGATTTCATGGCCGAAAATGCGTCAGGAGAACATTTTCACGTCTTCGGTCCATCCCCATGTTTTCGAACCCCCGTGTCCGGTGTGGCCGTTTTCGAGCTCCCGTGACCTATTGCACATGTTTTCATGGCCAAAACGGATCTGGAGGTTATTTTCACGTCTTCGGTCCATCCCCCACGTTTTCGACCCCGGTGGAAGGTGTGGCCGTTTTGGGCTCCCGTGACCTATAGCACACGTTTTCATGACCAAAAACGCGTCCGGAGGTCTTTTTCACGTTTTCGGTCCATCCCCCACGTTTTTGACCCCGATGGCCGGTGTGGCCGTTTTCGTGCTCCCGTGACCTATAGCGCACGTTTTCATGACTGAAAATGTATTTGGAGGTTATTTTCACGTCTTCGGTCCAGTCCCACGTTTTCAACCCCGGTTGCCGGTGTTGCAGTTTTCGCGCTCCCGTGACTTATAGCACACGTTTTCATTGCCGAAAATGCGTCCGTGGGCCATTTTCACGTCTTGGGCTCCATCCCCCACATTTTTTACCCCGGTGGCCGGTATCGTTGTTTTCGGGCTAACCGTGGCCTACAGCTCACGTTTCCAAGCGAAAATGAGTCCGAAGGTTATTTTCATGTTATCAGTCCATCCACCACGTTTTTGACCCCCTTGTCCGGTGTGGCCGTTTTCGGGCTCTCGTGACATCTAGCACAAGATTTCATGGCCGAAAACGCATCCGGAGGCCATTTTCACGTCTTCGGTCCATCCCCCGGATTTTCGACCCTGGTGGCCGGTATCGCTGTTTTCAGGCTAACCGTAACCTATAGCACACGATTTCATGGCTGAAAACGTGTTCGGAGGCCATTTTTATGTCTTCGGTCCATTGCCCATGTTTTTGACCATGGTGGCCAGTATCACCGTTTTCAGGCTAACCGTGACTTATAGCACATGATTTCATGGCCGAAAACGCGTCCGGAGGATATTTTCACGTCTTCGATCCTTCCCCCACGTTTTCGACCATGATGGTCGGTGTTACCATTTTATTGCTAAACGTGACCTATAGCACACGATTTCATGGCCGAAAACACATCCGGAGGGTATTTTCACAACTTCGGTCCATCCCCCATGTTTTCATATCTTCGGTCCGTCCCCCACATTTTTTACCACAGTGGCTGATATAACTTTTTTTGGGCTAACCGTGACCTATAACACACGTTTTCATGGACCAAAACGGGTCTGGAGGGTATTTTCACGTCTTCGGTCCGTCCCCCATGTTTTCGAGCCCGGCGGCCGGTCTCGTTATTTTTGGGCTCCCGTGACCTATAGCACACGTTTTCATGGCTGAAAACGGGTCCAGAGGTTATCTTCACGTCTTCGGTCCATCTTGGACCCTGGTGTCCGGTGTGGACGTCTTCGAGCTCCCGTGACCTATAGCACAGGATTTCATGCCAAAAAATGCGTCCGGAGGCCATTTTCACATCTTCGGTCCATCCCTAATGTTTTCAACCACGGTGGGCGGTATCGCTATTTTCGAGCTAACCGTGACCTATAGCACACATTTTCATGGACCAAAACGGGTCTGGAGGGTATTTTCACGTGTTCGGTCCGTCCCCCATGTTTCGACCCCAGTGGCCGGTTTCCTTATTTTCGGGCTCCCGTGACCTATAGCACACGTTTTCATGGCTGAAAACGGGTCCGGAGGTTATTTTCACGTCTTCGGTCCATCCTGGACCCCGGTGTCCAGTGTGGCCATTTTCGGGCTCCCCTGACCTATAGCACACGATTTCATGGCCAAAAACGCGTCCGGAGGTCATTTTCACGTCTTGAGTCCATCCCTACGTTTTCGACCACGGTGACCGGTATCGCCAATTTTGGGCTAACTATGACCTATAGCCCACGATTTCATGGCCGAAAATGCGTCGAAAGGCCATTTTCACGTCTTCGATCCATCCCCCACGATTTCGACCCTGGTGGACGGTGTTGCCATTTTTGGGCTCCCGTGACATTGCACACGATTTCATGGCTGAAAACGCGTCCGGAGGCCGTTTTCACGTCTTCCGTCCATCCCTACATTTTCAACCACGGTGACTAGTATCGCTGTTTTCGGGCTAACCGTGACCTATAGCACACGATTTCATGGCTGAAAATGTGTCTGGAGGACATTTTCACGTCTTCGGTCAATCCCCCACGTTTCGGCTACGGTGGTCGGTATCGCTATTTTTGGGCTAACCGTGACCTATAGCACATGATTTCATAGCCAAAAACATGTCTGGAGGCCATTTTCACATCTTCGGACCATCCCCAGGTTTTCAGGCTAATGTGACCTACAGCACACGATTTCATGGCTGAAAACGTGTCCGGAGGCCATTTTCACATCTTCAGTCCATACCCCACATTTTCGACCTCGGTAGTCGTTGTGGCCCTTTTCGGTCTCCCGTGACCTATAGCACAAGTTTTCATTGCTGAGGACGCGTCCGGAGGCCATTTTCACATTTTTGACCCTGGTGGTCGGTGTGGCCATTTTCGAGCTCCCGTGACCTATAGCACACGTTTTCATGACCAAAAATGGGTCCAGAGGCCTTTTTCACGTCTTCGATCCATCCCCACGTTTTCGACCCCGGTGGCCGGTATCGCTGTTTTCGGGCTAACCGTGACCTATAGCACACGTTTTCGTGGCCGAAAATGGGTTTGGATGTTATTTTCACCTCTTCGGTCCATTCCCCACGTTTTTTACCCCCCGTGTCCAGTGTGACTGTTTTCGGGCTACCGTGACCTATAGCACATGATTTCATGGCTGAAAACGTGTTTGGAGGCTTTTTCATGTCTTTGATCCATCTTCGACCCCGGTGTCCGGTGTGGCCGTTTTTGGGCTCCTGTAACCTATAGCACACGTTTTCATTACCGAAAATATGTCCGGAGGCCATTTTTCATGGCTTCGGTCCAACCCCACATTTTTGACCCCGGTAGGTGGTATCACTGTTTTCAGGCTAACCGAGACCTTTAACACACGTTTTCATGACCAAAACAGGTCCGGAGGGTATTTTCTTGTCTTCGGTCCATCCCCCACGTTTTCGAGCCCGGTGGGTGGTCTCATTATTTTCAGGCTCTCGTGACCTATAGCACACGTTTTCATGGCTGAAAACGGGTCCGGAGGTTACTTTCACGTCTTCGGTCCATCCTGGACCCCAAAGTCCGGTGTGGCCATTTTCGAGCTCCCGTGAACTATGGCACACGATTTCATGGCAACGTGTCCGGAGGCCATTTTCACGTCTTCGGTCCATCCCCCACGTTTTCGACCACGGTGGTCGGTATTGCTGATTTCGGGCTAACCGCGACCTATAGCACACGTTTTCATGGCCGAAAATAGGTTCAGAGGTTATTTTCACGTCTTCGGTCCATCCCCCATATTTTCGACCCCCATGTCCGGTGTGGTCGTTTTCAGGCTCCCGTGACCTATAGCACATGATTTCATGGCCGAAAACTCATCCGGAGGCTATTTTCATGTCTTCGGTCCATCCCCCACATTTTCGACCACGGTGGCTGGTATCGCCATTTTTCAGCTAACCTTGACCTATAACACATGATTTCATGGTCGAAAACACGTTCGGAGGCCATTTTCACGTCTTCGATCTATCCCCTGCATTTTCGACCCCGGTGGCCGGTATTGCTATTTTCAGGCTAACCATGACTTATAGCACACGATTTCATGGCTGCAAACGCATTCGGAGGCCATTTTCATGTCTTTGGTCCATCGCCCACGTATTTGACCACGGTGGCCGGTATCGCTGCTTTCGGGCTAACCGTGACCTATAGCACACGATTTCATGGCTGAAAACGTGTCCGGAGGATATTTTCACGTCTTCGATCCTTCCCCCACGTTTTCGACCACGGTGGCCGGTGTCGCTGTTTTCTTGCTAACCAAAACCTATAGCACACGATTTCATGGCCGAAAACGCGTCCGAAGTCATTTTCACTTCTTCGGTCCATCTTCGACCCCGGTGTCCGGTGTGGCCATTTTTGGGCTCCCGTGACCTATAACACACGTTTTCGTACGCGACCGTAGGCCATTTTCACGGCTTCAGTCCAACCCCACATTTTTGACCCCGGTGGCCAGTATAACTTTTTTTGTTCTAACCGCGACCTATAACACACGTTTTCATGGACCACAACGGGTCCGGAGGGTATTTTCACGTCTTCAGTTCGTCCCCCACATTTTTTAGCCTGGTGGCCGATCTCGTTATTTTCGGGCTCCCGTGACCTATAGCACACGATTTCATGGCTAAAAACGCGTCCGGAGGCCATTTTCACGTCTTCGATCCATCCCCCACGTTTTCAACCACGGTGGTCGGTATCGCTTTTTTCGAGCTAACCGTGACCTATAGCACATGTTTTCATGGTCGAAAATGGGTCCAGAGGTTATTTTCACGTCTTCCGTCTGTCCCCCATGTTTTCGACCCCCGTGTCCGGTGTGGCCGTTTTCGAGCTCCCGTGACCTATAGCACACGATTTCATGGCCGAAAACGCGTCCGGAGGCCATTTTCACGTCTTTGGTCCATCCCCCACGTTTTTGACTCCGGTGGCCGGTATCACTATTTTCGAGCTAACCGTGACCTATAGCACACGTTTTCATGGCCGAAAACGGGTTTGGATGTTATTTTCACGTCTTCGGTCTATCCCCCACGTTTTCGACCCCGATGGCCGGTGTGGCCGTTTTTCGGCTCCCGTGACCTATAACTCACGGGTCCGGATGTTATTTTC
The DNA here is from genome assembly GCF_000263155.2 of Setaria italica. NCBI lineage: Eukaryota > Viridiplantae > Streptophyta > Magnoliopsida > Poales > Poaceae > Setaria > Setaria italica. The sequence goes on along the minus strand of NC_028452.1, from coordinate 49,455,077 downwards.
ATGTCTTGGATCCATTCCCCACATTTTTTACCTCGATGGCCGGTGTGGCTGTTTTCGGGCTCTCATGACAGCACATGTTTTCATGGTCGAAAACGTGTTTGGAGGCCATTTTCACGTCTTCGATTCATCCCCCACGTTTGTGGCCATGGTGGCTGGCGTCGATGTTTTCAAACTCCTATGACCTATAGAACACATTTTTAGGGCTTAATACGCGTCCGGTGGTTATTTTCAGGTCTTGGATCCATCCCCCACGTTTTCAACCCTGGTGGCCAGTGTGGCCGTTTTCATGCTCAAAAACGTGTCCGGAGGCCATTTTCACATCTTCAAACCATTCCCTATGTTTTCCACCCCGGTGGCCAGTGTGGACGTTTTCAAGCTCCCGTGACCTATAGAACACGTTTTCGTGGCCAAATACGCGTCCGGAGGCATTTTTTCACATCTTCGGTCCATCCCTCACGTTTTTGACCCCGGTGGCCGGTATCGCTATTTTCGTGCTCCCGCGACCTATAGCACACGTTTTCATGGGCAAAAATAGGTCTGGAGGTTATTTTCACGTATTCGGTCCATCCCCCACGTTTTCGACTCGGTTGCTGGTGTGGCCGTTTTCGGACTCCCGCGACCTATAGCACATGTTTTCATGGCCAAAAATATGTATGGAGGCCATTTTCACATCTTCGGTCCATCCCACATGTTTTCGACCCTGGTGCCTGGTGTGGCCATTTGCGGGCTTCTGTGACCTATAACACACGTTTTCATGACCGGAAACGGGTTTGGAGGTTATTTTCACGTCTTCAATCCAACCCTCACGTTTTTGACCTCGGTGGCCGGTGTGGCCATTTTCAAGCTCACATGACCAATAGCACATGTTTTCATGGCCAAAAACGTGTTCGGAGACTATTTTCACGTCTTCGGTCCATCCCCCACGTTTGAGACCCTAGTGGCCGGTGTCGCTATTTTCGGGCACATGTTTTCATTGCTGAAAATGCATCCGGAGGTTATTTTCTCGTCTTGGATCCATCCCCCACGTTTCTTACCCCGGTGGCCGGTGTGGCTATTTTCGGGCTCTCGTGACCTATAGCACACGTTTTCATGATAAAAAATGTGTCTAGAGGTCATTTTCATATCTTCAGTCCGTCCCCCACGTTTGTGACCCCAGTGGCTGGTGTCGCTGCTTTTGAACTCCCATGACCTATAGCACACATTTTCATGGCTTAATATGCGTCCGGAGGTTATTTTCACGTCTTGGATCCATCCCCCACGTTTTCAACCCTGGTGGCCCGTGTGGCCGTTTTTGGGCTCCCGTGATCTATATCACACATTTTGAGGACCAATGGTGGTCACCCTTGGATGATGAGTGGTTGACAACATTGTATTGGTTTGATGTGCTCTTTGTTTGTGATACGGAGGTGTTTGAGCTCGGAGGCGGTGATCAATGGCGAGGTGAATGTCAAGTAGAGAGGGCTGTGCCGATGGACCGGGAACGGTGAAGGACGGACGTGAGGCTTGGACTAAGGGACCAGAGCGCCGGAGGATCACCCGCGGTGGCTGACACCTTGGGACATCGACAAGTGCAAGTGTACATGAAGGAGTGACCGTGTTGACCAAGTCAAGACGGAGGACGTGCAAGTCGAGCGAAGGCGCTAGAAGACTTGGCGGTCGGGCAGTCGAGCGGTCGAGGACAGCGGTGACACATGTCGAGGAGCGGGTTTAGTGGTTTGGGCTACAAAACCACTAGCGGATGGTTTCCGGGTTTGAGCCGCAAAACCCGCGCGGAGGTTCCGATGAGGAATGAGGAGGCACATGGTAGAATCACAAACGTTGCGTCGAAGCGTAGCAAGTCTGTGCAGGAAGTGTGGCCGTCTGATCGACCGAACACATAGATGGACCAAAATGCCCCTACGCGGGTAGTTATCTTAGTCTTAAGTTGTAGGGGTAGTTTAGTAACTAGGTTAGGCCTATAAATAGAGAGGGGGGCTGGTTGTTTTCAACACCTCTTTCATTATCTCTTGAGCACTTCTCTAAGCACCATCTATCTCTAGGTTAGCACTAGTTTAAGGTCTAACCACTTGAGAGGTCCTCAGATGTTTTGAGCATCGAATCTTTGTATTGAACCGCGTCTTGTTGTGGGAATGGAGTCCCTAACCTCCTCGTGTCCTCGTTGCATTGGAGGATGACGGTTTTTTGCAAATCTCTTATGTTCTTCGCGTTCTTGTTTTCACTCGCTTTTCCCTTCTCATGTTTTTGTTCAATTCGTGATTTTTGGGGAGTCTTGACTCAAACCGATTGTTTGGAAATGAACTAGGATGTGAGTGAAGCCTTTCCACCAAATGAATTCATCTAACTCCTCACGAGTTCATAGATCGAGGCGAATCAAGTTGTAGGGTTGAAAAAGCAGCGTTCTTCATAAGATATTTAATTCTCTTTGATTGGCTAATCGTTTTGAGGAGATCTTTTGGGAATATGTTTGTTATGTTATTAGGAAGCTATGAATAAAATTTTGTAATTTTGGAAGGTCGTTTGATCAACTTTCGGATTTTTCTTCTCTCTTTATGAAGGTTGATTTCTATGTTGTCGGAAGGTCCAACGGAAACTTCCGAAGGGTGGGAAGTTTCGATACTGTGTCGGAAGTTCTGATGGGTTAATTGCTGAAACGGCCGAAAATCTCTGTCGGGAGTTCCCCGGTACCTCCGATAGGTATCGGAAGTTCCGATAGAGTATCGGAAGTTCCGACAAAGGTGTTTGAGCTCTGTTTTGTCTCAAATCTTTGAAGTTTGCTTCCAGTTGTTTCTCAAGAGTCCCGCTATGCCTTTTGGTTCCTATCAAAGGCACCCAGCCACCCAGTTGGCTTGTGGATCTCTCATCTTCCATTTGCTTGGACATGGGGTTTAAATTTGGGACAGAGGCCTAAGATTTTGAAAGATATATTTGAGGCTCCCATTCACCCCCCGAACATATGGTCGCCCGTTTCGATTCTTCAATTGGTATCAGAGCTATTTAAGGTTTCTCAATACGCTAATCGGTTTCAAAACCTAAGATGGCGACCTCTAGCGTTCTCCCTCGACCGCTGCACGTTACTTTGATGGGACTGACTATAGATACTGGAAAACTCACATGAAAGCCCACCTTAATAGTAAGGGAGTAGGGGTTTGGAAAATCACTCAGGATGTGAATTATCTAATTTCTGCTGCTCGTGTTTCTCAAGATGATAGGGATAAGTATCATGCCAACAACAAGGCAGTTGATATTTTGTTTGTGAGTCTTTGCCGTGCTGAGTTTGACCGAGTCGAGGATCTCATTCTTGCTCATGAGATTTGGTCCCGATTTCAGAGTTTCCATGAGGGAAACAGTAAGGTAAAGGCTAGGCTCTTTGAGACCTACAAGCGTGAGTATGAGAACTTTGTTCATCTTCCTGGAGAGTCTGCCGATGCTTTGTTTCAGCATTTGTTGGCTATTGTGAACAAGATGAAAGCAAATATCACTGTCCTACCCTACACTAATCATGATAGAGCTTTAAAGCTCCTGCATGCTTTGGATCATGATGTGTGGGGCACGAAGGTTGATGCTACCATCGAGTCACCAAATTATGCGACAGTTTCTACCGAAGAGCTCTTTGCTAAGTTGAAATCCACAGAGGTTGACAAGAGGCTCCAAGCTAAATAAGGGAGCCCTACTGATCCAAATAGTATAGCTCTCATGTCAGGCTCTGGACAGCATAAGTCTTTGGGTAGCTCTTCTTCTATGTCATTTGCCTTGTCTTCTTTGGTTTCAGTGTCCGAGGAGCAGCTGGAGATTCTTGATGATGATGAGCTCGCCTTGATCACTCGGCGATTCATGCGCTTCAACGACAACCGCAAGAACAGGCGAGGGAACAACAACACCTGCTTCGACTGTGGGAAGCCAAGACACTTCACGCCAACTGCCCTGACAAGAACAAGTCCAAGAACGGGTACGACTACAACAAGCACAAGAATAAGGATGACACCAAGAAGAAGAAGAAGTACACCGATCATGAGAAGAAGGAGAATTGCAAGAAGGCCAAAGCGCACTCCTTCATCGCCTCCCTCAGCAACGTTGACTCTGACATAGATGACCACTCCAACTCAACCTCAAGTGAGGAGGACGATGACTGCAAGGCGAAGAAGAAGGACGGCAAGAACTTCAACGGCCTCTGCTTCTACTTCGGCAAGAACCGCGATGGGTACTGCGTCATGGCCCTCAATGCCAACAACAAGAAGGATGACAGGGAGAGCGACTCTAACATGGAAACTGAGGTCGGAGGCCTGGAGAACACGTGGCTCATTGATTCCGGTTGCTCTCGACACATAACCGGTGATCATAGATGGTTCTCCAGCCTCACCCCGATGATGACCTAGGAGTACATCACTTTCGGGTCTAGAAGTTATTTTCACGTATTCGGTCCATCCCCCACATTTTCGAGCCGTTTGCCAGTGTGGCCATTTTGGGGCTCCCATCACCTATAGCACACGTTTTAATGGGCGAAAATGGGTCTGGAGGTTATTTTCACGTCTTCAGTCCATCCCCCATGTTTTTTACCGTGGTGGCCGTTGTGGCTGTTTTCAGGCTCCCGTGACCTATAGCACACATTTTCATGGCCGAAAACATGTACGCAGGCCATTTTCACATCTTCGGTCCATCCCCCATGTTTTCGACCCTGGTGCCCGGTGTGGCCATTTTCGGGCTGTCGTGACCTATAGCACACGTTTTCATGGCCAGAAACGAGTTCAGAGGTTATTTTCACGTCTTCGGTCCAACCCCCACGTTTTCGACCCCAGTGGCCGTTGTGGCCGTTTTCGGGCTCCCATGACCTATAGCACACGTTTTCATGGCTGAAAACGTATCCAGAGGCTATTTTCACGTCTCCAGTCCACCCCCCACATTTTTGACCCCGGTGGCCGGTTTGGCCGTTTTCGGGCTCTCGTGACCTATAGCACATGTTTTCATGGCTGAAAACGTGTCCGAAGACCATTTTCACTTGTTCGGTCCAGCCCCTACATTTTAGTCCTCGGTGGCCGATGTGGCTATTTTCATGCTCCCGTGGCCTATAGCACACGTTCTCATGGCTGAAAATGCGTCCGAAAGCCATTTTCACTTGTTCGGTCTACCCCCTACATTTTCATCCTGGTTGGCCGGTGCAGCCGGTGTCGGGATCCCATGTCCTACATAGCACACGTTTTCATGGCTGAAAACGTGTCCGGAGGTTATTTTCACGTCTTCAGTCCATCCCCAAAGTTTCTAACCCCGGTGGCCGATGTTCCCGTGACCTATAGCACATGTTTTCATGGCCGAAAACGCGTTTGGAGGCCTTTTTCATATCTTCGATCCATTCCCCACGTTTTCGACCCCGGTGGCCGATGTGGCCATTTTCGAGCTCCAGTGACCTATATGTGTGTCACGGGAAACCAAAAACAGTCACACTGGCTACCAAGGATGATAATGTAGGGGCTAGACCGAACAAGTGAAAATGGCCTCCGAACGCGTTTTCGGTCATGAAAATGTGTGCTATGTCATGGGAGCCTGAAAACGGCCACACCGGACACCAAGGATTAAAATGTAGGGGCTGGACCGAACAAGTGAAAATTGCCTTCGATTGTGTGTTCAGCTAAGAAAACGTGTGTTATAGGTCATGATAGCCTGAAAATTGTGACACCGGCCACCGGGGTTGAAAACATGGGGGATGGACCGAATATGTGAAAATGGCCTCCACACACGTTTTTGGCCATGAAAACGTGTGCTATAGGTCATGGGAGCCCGAAAACGGCCACACTGGCCACCAAGGACGAAAATTTAGGGGCTAGACCAAACAAGTGAAAATGGCCTTCAGACGCGTGTTCGGCCGTGAAAATGTGTTTTATAGGTCGCGGGAGCCCGAAAACAATGACTCCGGCCACCGGGGTTGAAAACATGGGGGATGGACCAAAGACGTGAAAGTGGCCACCTAACGCATTTTCGACCATGAAAACATGTGTTTATCACGGGAGACCAAAAACAGCCACACCGGCCACTGAGGACTAAAATGTAGGGGCTAGACCGAACAAGTGAAAATGGCCTCCGAATGTGTTTTTGGCCATGAAAACGTGTGCTATAGGTCACGCGAACGCGAAAACAGCCACACCGGCCACGAAGGACTAAAATGTAGTGGTTGGACCAAACAAGTGAAAATTGCCTCCGAACACATGTTCGACTAGGAAAATGTGTGTTATAGGTCACGGGAGCCTGAAAATAGCGACACCAGCCACCGGGGTCGAAAACGTGGGGGATGGACCGAAGATGTAAAAATGGCGTCCGGACGTGTTTTCGGCCATGAAAACATGTGCTATCATGGGAGCCCGAAAACGGCCACACCGGCCACCGAGGATGAAAATGTAGGGGCTAGACCTAATAAGTGAAAATGGCCTCCAGACGCGTTTTCGACTATGAAAATGTGTGCTATAGGTCACGAGAGCCTGAAAAGGGCCATACCAGACACCGAGGACAAAAATGTAGGGGCTTGACCGAACAAGTGAAAATGGCTTACAGACACGTGTTTGGCCATTAAAACGTGTTTTATAGGTCGCGGGAGATTGAAAACAGCGACACCGGTCACCGGGATGAAAATGTGGGGGTGGATCGAAGTTGTGAAAATGGCCTCCGGACTCGTGTTTGGCCATGAAAAATGTGATATAGGTCATGGAAGGCCAAAAACGGCTATATCAGCAACCGGGGACGAAATCGTGGGTGTCAGACCAAAAACTTGAACATAGCCTCCAGATGCGTGTTCGGCTATGAAAACGTGTGTTATAGGTTACGGGAGCTCCAAAACGGCCACACCGGGGACCGGGGATGAAAACGTAGGTGTTGGACGAACAAGTGAAAATGGCCTCCGGAGGCGTGTTCAGCCATGAGAATGTGTGTTATAGGTCGCGGGACCCCAAAATAGCCACACCGGCCACCGTGGACGAAAATGTGGGGATAGATCGAAGACTTGAAAATGGCCTGCGGATGCGTGTTTGGCCATGAAAACGAGTGCTATAGGTCATGGAAGGCCAAAAAATAGCTACACAGGCAACCGGGGATGAAATTGTGGGTTTCACACCGAATACTTGAAAATAGCCTCTGGATGCATGTTCGGCTATGAAAACATGTGCTATAGGTCGTGGGATTCCGAAATCGGCAACACCGGTCACGTGGGATGAAAACATGGGGATGGATCGAAGATGTGAAAATAGCCTCCGAACACGTGTTTGGCCATGAAAACATGTGCTATAGGTCATGGAAGGCAAAAACAGGTCATGGAAGGCAAAAACAGCTACACCGGTCACCGGGGACAAAAACGTGCTCTGTCAACATATTTGCGCTTGTTTAACTTATATTTCTTTTTCAAATATGGCGAAGAGCATTTAAAGCTTGTATTATCTATATTTTGTTATTCTTTGTATAGGAATCCCATGTGTTCTATCTCGAGTTCTTGCTGTCTTCTTCCACAAATTCCTCTAGATTCTGCTATCTTTTCTTTCCCGGCTATCCAGGCCCCCATAAATATAATTGTTTGTCGACAGGGTATACTGAACCCGAATCAAGTAATGGTCGGGAATCATGTCAAGTAAGAAGATTGTGAGATTCAACACGGTAGTAATCGTTTCTACACACAATCTGCTATATATACTAGATAAGTATAGATTCTAACTGGACGGATTCTGCCGACTTTTTTAATTTTTTTTTACTTTTTGGAAAGATTACCACAAATAGATCTCTGGCGGAACCATTTCAAAATCTGGACCCTTAGCTTAGCGCCATCCATGTTAGCACCAAGTTTACACGTCTCGGCACCAGCCTTGGCGCCGGTCCATGCGCAGCTGCTGACGGGGCTTGGCGCCAGCCATCGTGGTGCCAAGCTTGGCGCAAGCTTGGCGCCGTGGATCTTAGTGTCAAGCTTGGCGCCACGATATCTATTCCCGTTCAAAATGAAACAAGTATAATTATTCCAAGAAACATGCAACAAACTATATTGCAGTTCAGCTGGTTAAGACATGAGCTTCTTATCCCAAAGGCCTAGGTTTGAACCCCAGCTATGAATCTTTTTTTTACTGCATTTTATTTTTTTTCTCCCTCCGCGTCCAGCAGCTCGACGTCCGCCCTCCGGCTACCTCTCCCTCGACGTCCGCTGCGAGACCGAGAACAAGGACAACGTCTTCGTCACCGTCGTCGCCTCCGTGCAGTACCGCACCCTGGCCGACAGGGCCTACGACGCCTTCTACCGCCTCAGCGACGCCCGGGAGCAGATCCAGTCCTACGTCTTCGACGGTCGGTAATCGATCAATTGATTGAGCAAAGATTTCTTTCCATTCTGTATGCGTGTGTTCTTGTGATGGATGATGTGTACCGAGAGCAACTAAATGATCTCTGGGCGAGCGTGCCGAACATGAACCTGGACCAGGTGTTCGAGCAGAAGAACGACGTGGCGCGGGCGGTGGAGGAGGAGCTGGCCAAGGCCATGGACACGTACGGCTACGAGATCGGGCAGACGCTCGTCGTGGAGGGAGGGAGAAAAAAATTAATGTAGTAAAAAAGAATATTAGAGCTAGGGTTCAAACTTAAGTCTTTGGGATAAGAAGCTCACATCCTAACCAATTGAACCATAGTGTAGTTTATTGCATGCTCCTCGGAATAATTATACTTGTTTCATTTCGAACGCGAACATGTATACGGTAACAGCTCGGCACCAAGATCTACGGTACCAAGCTTGGCACCAAGATCCACGGCGCCAAGCTTGGCGCCACGATGGCTGGCGCTAAGCCCTCGCCATGTCGGCATTCGCGTCAGCAGCTGCGCATGGACCTTGGCGTCAAGACGTGTAAGCTTGGTGTCAACGTGGATGGCGCCAAGCTAAGGATCCAGATTTTGAAATGTTTCCGGTAGGAGCGTAGTTGTGAGAATCTTTCATAAAAAGGGTAAAAAAATGAAAAAGGCAGATGGATTCTGACTGTGGTACATATATAGATACTACATAAAGAAGAAGCTAAGAAAACAAAGCCTCTATCTAATCTGTAGACAGACCAGCCTTGCTCCTCAGTGTTCCATGAGATCGCCTTCCCACCCGGTCACCGCCTGGTTCTCACACACCCAGATCTCACGAGCGACCTGGTTCATCAGCCTCAAGTCATGGCTAGTCTTGGTCATCAGTGTGGACGATGATAATTGATACACTCTTATCAGCTATTGATGATCTTGGCCCCAAATTAGTGCATCATAACGAATTTTTCAATCAGAGTACCTTTCACTCACAATCGCAAAGACTTTGACTGGGTCGTTAATCCTTTTCCCATTCTTCGCACGCCAAAAGCCCACTGGCCACATCTTATAAAAGTCCACATGTTGAGGAACCACACCATATCCGAGCCTGAAGCTCACACACACTAACACTAGCACAGACAGAAATGGTTCACTCCTATCTCCTCCTTCTAGTCTTCCTCTCTTTCATCTCCAGCTCGCCATCCATGGCGCAGATCAACTCCGGCGACTACGAGACACTCCTAACTGTCAAGAAAGCCTGGGGCAGCCCTTCTGCTCTCAGCTCATGGACTTCCAAGAACTCTTCCTACTGCAGCTAGGCAGGGGTAAGCTGCAACAATGGCCGAGTGACCAAGCTCTCCTTTCCAAATTCCAACATAACCAATCCGATCCCAGCTTTCATTTGTAGCCTCAAGAACCTGTCCTACCTAGACATTCCTACAACAACCTCACCGACCAGTTCCCGACGGTGCTCTATGGCTGCTCGGCTCTGAGCTACCTCGACCTGTCCAACAATCTCTTCTCCTGTGCCCTCCCGGCCGACATCGACAAATTGTCGTCGGAGATGGAGCACCTCAACCTGTCGACCAATGGCTTCACAGGAAGCGTGCCATCAGAAATTGTTGTCTTCCCCAAGCTCAAGTCCCTTGTTCTTGACACTAATAGCTTCAACTAACGGGACATACCCGGCCTCGGCCATTGCAGAGCTCAACGAGCTCGGGACGCTAACTCTAGCATATAATCCCTTCGCGCAAGGCCTGATCCCTGATGAGTTCAACAAACTTACCAATCTGAAGACGCTATGGCTGTCAGGGATGAACCTTACTGGTGGCATCCCCGACAAACTCTCGTCGCTCACTGAGCTGACCACGTTGGCTCTGTACAGCAACAAGCTTCACGGTGAAATCCCGGCGTGGGTTTGGAAGCTTCCGAAGCTTGAGATCCTGTACCTTTACTCGAACAGCTTCACCGGTGGGTTTGGGCCCGAGGTCACGTGCTTCAACTTGCAGGAGCTCGACCTGTCGGCGAACTTGCTCACCGGAACGATACCGGAGGCGATCGGCAAGATGAAGAACTTGACACTACTCTTTTTATACCAAAACAACCTCACCGGGTCGATTCCTCCGAGCATCGGGCTGCTCCCCAACCTCTTTGAGATCCAGCTATTCAATAACATGCTCTCCGGACCCCTCCCGCCGGAGCTCGGGAAGCACTCGCCACTCGTCATCCTGGAAGTGCACAACAACCTGCTCTCCGGCAAGCTCCCAGACACCCTCTGCTACAACAAGAAGCTGTACTTCCTCGCGGTGTTCAACAATAGCTTCTCCGGCGTGTTGCTGGCGAACATTGGGGATTGCCACACACTGTACAACATCATGGCGTACGACAACAACTTTACCGGGGAGTTCCCAGAGAAGGTATGGTGGGCGATCCCTAAGCTGACCATTGTCATGATACAGAACAACGGCTTCACCGGCACTCTGCCCTGTGTGATATCCCCCAAAATGACACGGATTCAGATCCGGAACAATCTGTTCTCCGGTGCCCTGTGTTAGAGATATAATGTTTTGTAATCTGTTCTCGTAGACCACAAGATATGCTTTGGCCAGTGTTGTAGTCTATCTAGGAGATAGAGTTTGTTGTAAGGAGATAGAGTTTGTTGTAACCAGAATTGAAGAGATTTTGTATAGTTTGCTTAGACGTCAACGCATATCTCTAGGTGTCTATAATTGCACATCTTCAATCAACACGCAACTGTCGCATCCAAGGACCAGGGACGACATTCTCCCATGCTTAGCACCTATAAAACTTTACGTGGTAATCAGAGCTTAAGGTTGATTCCATGGCATCCAGTTCAAGCGCCTCCAACCCATTGCTAGGCGTCCAGATCACCGAGAAGCTCGCCAAGATCAAACAGGCGCTTTGAAAGGTGCAGGTGCTCACCGCTATATGCAGTATGCACATGGAGGGCCATGTCACCGGCAAGGTCATCGCTCCAGTTGTTGAGAAGAACAAGAAGAAGGCTGACAACACTGTCGTTGCTATGCCAAATCCGGTGTATGAGTGGTATGCCCGGGACCAACAGGTCCTAGGGATGATCTTCTCATCGTTGGGGAAGGAAGTCCTCGCCCAGGTTGTTGCTGCAAAGACAGCGATGTAGGCATGGGATGAGGTGGAGCCTATGTTCTCTGCCCAGACCCATGCCAGGACAATGAATGTGCGATTTGCACTTACAACTACCAAGAAAGGTAACTTGTTCATTGTTGATTATTTCGTCAAGATGAAAGAATATGCAGATGAGATGCTTGTTGCTGGGAAGCCTATGGATAATGAAGAACTTGCCTCCCACATCTACAACAGCCTTAACTCTGAGTACAACCCGGCAGTCACCGCAAGAGTTGAGGCAATCTCGATCCCTGAGCTCTACTCTCAACTGCTCAGCTTCGAGACCCGTCTTGATCTCCAAGATGCATCCGGCTCCTCTGCTCATGTCGCCAACAGAGGGGGTCGGAGCATACCCAACAACCGTGGCTCCTCTGCTCATGCCCCTGCTATAAACTAGGACGATACGGTGGTACATGCACACTTATATCGCTACTAGCTTCGCAATTGCACAGGGCACTCCTCTAGTTATGCACAGACACCGGCAGGTGGGACTGAGATACTCCTATAGAAGTCCTATAAAATCAGCTTATCCGCGTGGGTTCCTCTGTTTTTCCTGAGATACTCCTATAGAAATCCTGGTGAAATTTCAAACGGGGTCTAAAGTAATTTGACAATCTGGTACCTAGGCTTGCTCTAGGCTTTAGCTGAACTTGTCTGTTAATAAACAGTTTACAATCCTAGCCAAACAAGTTAAATGAGAATACGAATTGCAGTCATTTATGGTTCAGTTTTTCAGCCTTTTCCTACTATCTAGAGAGCAGCGACTGATTTCAGTTTTGCACCACTGTAGAATCTCGCCAAGCAAATTTCTTCCACTGCCAGCTCAACCGTTCACTCATGGCTACGGCTTGGCCATTTAACAGTTCACTCAAAATGTTTTCGATCCCGGTAGCCGGTGTGACCGTTTTTGGGCTCCTATAACCTATAGCACACGTTTTTATACCAAACACGCGCCCGGAGGCAATTTTTACGTCTTCGGTCTCTCATAACCTATAGCACACGTTTTCATAGCCAAAAACATGTCCGGAGGCCATTTTCACGTCTTCGGTCCATCCCCCACATTTTCGACCCCGGTGGCCGGTGTCGCTGTTTTCGGGCTCCCGTGACCTATAGCACATGTTCTCTTGGTCGAAAACGCGTCCGGAGGTTATTTTCTCATCTTCGGTCCATCCCCCACGTCTTCGACCTCGGTGGCTGGTGTCGCCGTTTTCGAGCTCCCGTGACCTATAGCACACGTTTTTTTGGCCGAAAACGTGTCCGGAGGTTATTTTATCATCTTCGGTCCATTCCCACGTTTTCGACCCCGGTGGCCATTTCCGGGCTCCCGTGACCTATACCACATGTTTTTATGGCCGAAAACACGTTCGGAGGTTATTTTCACGTCTTCGATCCGCCCCCCACGTTTTCGACCCCGGCGGCCGTTGTGGCCATTTTCTGGCTCCCGTGACATATAGAACACGTTTTCATGGCCAAAAACACGTCCGGAGGCCATTTTCACGTCTTCGATCCATCCCCCACATTTTCGACCCCGGTGGCTGGTGTCGCTGTTTTCAGGCTCCCGTGACCTATAGCACATGTTCTCTTGGTCGAAAACGTGTCCGGAGGTTATTTTCTCATCTTCGATCCATCCCCACATCTTCAACACCGGTGGCAGGTGTCGCTATTTTCGGGCTCCCGTGACCTATAGCACACGTTTTTATGGCTGAAAACGTGTCTGGAGGTTATTTTATCATCTTCGGTCCATCCCCACGTTTTCGACCCGGTGGCCAGTGTGGCCGTTTCCGGGCTCCCGTGACCTGTAGCACATGTTTTTATGGCTGAAAACACGTCCGGAGGTTATTTTCACGTCTTCGGTCCAGTCCCCGCGTTTTCGACTCCGGCGGCCATTGTGGCCGTTTTTCGGCTCTCGTGACCTATAGCACACTTTTCATGACCAAAAATAGGTCTGGAGGCCATTTTCACGTCTTCAGTCCATCCCCCACATTTTCGACCCCGGTGGTCGGTGTCGCTGTTTTCGGGCTCCTGTGACCTATAGCACATATTTTCATGGCCGAAAACACGTCCGAAGGTTATTTTCACGTCTTTGTCCATCAACCACGTTTTCGACCCCGGTGACCTATGTGGCTATTTCCAGGCTCCTGTGACCTATAGCACATGTTTTCATGGCGGAAACACGTCCGGAGGTTATTTTCACGTCTTCGATCCATCCCGCACATTTTCGACCCCGGTGGCCGGTGTGGTCGTTTCCGGGCTCCCGTGACCTATAGCACACGTTTTTATAGCCGAAAACGCGTCCAGAGGTTATTTTCACGTCTTCGGTCCATCCCGCACGTTTTCAACCTCGGCAGCCGGTATGGCCGTTTCAGGCTCCCGTGACCTATAGCACACGTTTTCATGGCCTAAAACGTGTCCGAAGGCCATTTTCACGTCGTCGGTCCATTCCCCACGTTTTCGACCCTGGTGACCAGTGTCGCTGTTTTTGGGCTCCTGTGACCTATAGCACATGTTCTCTTGGCCGAAAACGCGTCCGGAGGTTATTTTCTCGTTTTCGGTCCATCCCCCATGTTTTCGACCCCGGTGGCCGGTGTCGCTGCTTTCGTGTTCCCGTGACCTATAGCACACGTTTTCATTGCCGAACACGCGTTCGGAAGTAATTTTCACATCTTCGGTCCATCCCCGACGTTTTCGACCTCGGTGGCCGGTGTGGCCCTTTTCGGGCTCCCGTGACCTGTAGTACACGTTTTTATGGCCGAACACGCATCCGGAGGCAATTTTCGTGTCTTCGGTCTGTCCATGACATTTTTTACCCCGGTAGCCTGTATGGCCGTTCTCGAGCTCTCGTGACCTATAGTATAGCACATATTTTCATGACCGAAAACGCGTCCGGATGTTATTTTCACGTCTTCGGTCCACCCCCCACGTCTTCTACCCCGATGGCCGGTGTGGCCATTTTCGGGCTCCCGTGACCTATAGCACATGTTTTTATGGCCGAAAACGCGTCAGGAGGTTATTTTCACGTCTTCGGCCCACCCCCCCCCCCCCCACGTTATAGGCCCCGGCGGCCGGTGTGGCCATTTTCGGGCTCCCATGACCTATGGCACATGTTTTCATAGCCGAAAACGCGTCTGGAGGCCATTTTCATATTTTCAGTCCATCCTCCACGTTTTTGACCCCGGTGGATGGTGTCGTTATTTTCGGGCTCCCGTGACCTATAGCACACGTTTTCTTGACCGAAAACGCATTCGAAGGTTATTTTCTCGTCTTCGGTTACATCCCCACATTATTTTCTCCCGTGACCTATAGCTACTTCTACCTAGACATTACTACTCTTCTACCTCCCCTTTTGAGATAAGCCAGTGTTTGCTGTTGAGATGTGAGGGGGGTGGAGCTCTCACATCGTCTAGTGTGTTTGGATACTAGATTATTAGGTGAAGGATCTGGTGATTTGTGATGACTTCACACCTCGAAGAGTAGTAATGTCTAGGTAGAAGCCAGCTGCCTTTGAGCTGCAGCCTGCAGCTAGTAGGTTGGCATCGATCCTGGCTCGGGAAACAAACAAAGTTGTTATATATCCACCTGACCTGGTTCCCGACTTCCCGTACGTACGTGTAGCTGCTGATATGATGCTCTCCCTGGCGATCTCTCGACGACCTCGTCGCCAGGCTCTCTCTGCTCGCGTGCATGCGCCCCCGATATATATGATGTGCGTGCCGTAGCCGGGGCCGTGTGTCCGAACCGGATCAGCCGATCGTCCGATCCCAGCAGGCATCGCGCGCGTCGATCGTGCCGTGTACGCGCGTCACGCCGCAAAGTCCGGGAGCGCCAGCGGTGGCCCGCACCGGACCCACCCGTCATCGCACCATGAGTTCCGCGCTGATCGTGTAGGCGCTGCCCCGCGCGCGCGGCCGGAGGCCAGTCCGCCGCGCCGACCTTCTCTTGCGCCACCGATGGATAGATGCCTCGTGGCCGGGCTCAGCTAGCGCCGTCGGCATCCCAACTGGGGGTGGCGCGACCACGTCCCTATAGATCTCCAAATGGGCCAGGTCCACTGGGTAGCCCAAGATCCAGCACTAAAAAGCACGGCACGAGCATGGGTCCGGCACGAGGTGAATAGTGCCTAGGCCAGTCCAGCACGATGATAGTGTCGGGCCTGGGCCGCATCCTCGACATGTTGGGCCAGCACGAGCTTGTCACGATTTTTGGCCAGCCCGATAAGGCTCGATGGCCTGCTAGCAACCCGCAAGTATATATATGGAAAAAACTTAATTCATTGCCCTCCTCCCCTCCCCCAACACCCAGGCGAGCAGTCGGCGGCCTCCCACCCTCTCTCGGTCTCTACCGTGACCCTTCCACCACCACTCCTCCTTCCCGTGAGCCACGCCCGCCGCCGGAGGCGCTGCGGGGGGCTGCCTGGAGCCCGGAGCCGCCGGCCACCTCCGGGGAATGCCTGGAGCCGCTCGCAACCGCCAAGGCCCGCCACGCTCGCCGTCGGGGGCACCGCGGGGTGCTGCCTGGAGCGGCCGGAGGCCGCCGCAGAGGCCGCCTGGAGCCGCTCGCCGCTGCCAGGGGCCGCCTGGAGCCAGCCGCCACCGTCGGGGGCCGCCGCGGGGGGGCGGCTGCCGCCGCTGCCCGCCGGGGGTGCCTGGAGCCGAGTGCCGGGCGGGCACTAGCACGGCAGGGCCCGTCAAGCTACCGGGCTAGCCTGACCCGATAGAAAGGCTATCGGGCCAAGTCTGGGCCACCTCCTCAGCACGCAGTGCCAGCCTAGCCCGGCACGAAAACTCTTCGAGCCTATTAGTACCCGGACCTATTAGTGCCGATCCAGGACGGGTTAGTGCTGGGCTAGGACGGGCGGCCCATCTAGAAATCTATACACGTCCCCCGCGTGTGCCAGCACGCAAATGTGCACCCGTAATATTTTGTCTGGCACAACGTTGTCCCACCTGTCATTCCGTGTACACATGGCACCCGTAATATTTTTGTACAGATGATTAAGAGGGATATATAGCTGCTCCTAAAAAACGTCCACTCACACGGTCACACCAACTTAAGCAGGTTCCTCCTCCGCATCCTTAATAGGGCGCCATCACACAAATCTTAGTAACATATATCAATACCGGTTGTATAATCGGTACTAAAGATAGGTTAGGACCAGGTATTGGAGGCGGTTTCCTCAGCTGTGAACTTCAGACACAACTAGGCACATGCACTGAATGAAGTGACAAGCAGCTCGTCTCACCTTAGCCTCCGTAATTAATCAGTCCCATTTTCCCTAAAGTTACTATACTTATTCATGTATGTTACTCCCTTCGTTCCAAATTGTAGGTCGTTTTATTTTTTTAGATTCGTAGATATTATTATGCATCTAGATATAGTGTATATCTATGTACATAATAATATCTATAAACCTAGTCAAAACGACCTACAATTTGAAACGGAGTGAGTAGCTTCTTGCCGTGATTATTAAGTGTGCGATTGCTCTATTTGGTGATAAGTTGTGTTACTAGCTACTCCCTCCGTCCCAAATTACAGATCATTTTGGTAGTTTTAGATTCATAACTTTTACCATGTTGTCTAGATAAACTATGAAATGTGAAATGCCAAAACCACCTTATAGTTTGGAACAGAGTGCATTTGGTAATTGGTACGTGTGCATGCAGCATGGATACCATGCATGCTAGGTTTGGACTTTGATGCCAGTGCGGACTAGGCGGTTTTAAAATTTAAGCAGCTAGCATGCGTACGTGCGCCAAGGAACGGCCATCATCGTGATCGGAATTGCAACCGCCCGGCCGACACGTACGCCACACTACTGCCGCCTCTCTGTTTCGATCGCCAAGGAGTATACCACAGGAAAAAGTTGCGCTAGCACGCTCGCTCGAGCCTCGAGGATGTAACCAACTCCTGGAGAGCGCCAGCGGTGGGGCCCAAACCAATCCACGCAGCTGCAGACTTCGCCACCGACCCCCCCATGCCGAAGCCGCGCGCACTGGCGATGAGCAGCTGACGTGCGGGCCCAGCGCCCGCGTGGGAGCTGCGGCGTGAAAAGAACGGCAGGGGCTCTCGGCCCCACGCGCCACGTCCCGAGCGCATCGCCGGCTGACTAGTGGGCCGCGACATGCAGCGTCCCCACCTGTCATGACGTTAGCTGCTAACCACCTTGCTAATGCAGCGTAAACCTTCGGCTAATCACCATCCGCCGGCTAATGACGCGACGCCGTGCGCTTGCATAAGAACGCCGAACCGCGCCGCTACCCTGGCATTCCCTCTCCTCCTCTCCCCTCCTCGCCGCGCACGGCACCGCCCGCACCCACGCCGCCTCTCGAAATCCCCGGCCTCTCGCCCTAGCCGCCTCCTCCTCCTCCGATCCACCAGCAGCGTCGACGCCATGGACGCATCTACCGCCTCCGCCATGCGCCTCCTCCTCCTGGAGCCCGCCATGGGGTTCGGCTCAGCGCGCCTCGTCATGGCACCCTCGACCGCCGCCGGGGCTCGCCTCCCCGCGGGAGTCCGCGCCCTCGAGGTCGTCGCCGTGCCCGCGCCGTTCGCCGGCTTCGCCTCTCCGCGCTCCACCTCATCCGCTTCGCGTCGCGGGTCTCTCATCGTTGGTGCGCTGCCCAGAGCGTTCGCCGACGCGCGCATCGGCTTCGCATCTCCGGGCTGTTCCTCTTCCTCCAGGCGCCGCGCGTCGTCCTTCGTTGTGGGCGCGCTGCCCACGGGCGGCCGCGCCACCAACTTCTTCGGAGAGGCCGTGGGCGGAGCGGGGAACGCGCTCGATTGCGCCATCGCGGCCGCAGTCGCCGGAGCGGGGTGGTCGTTGTCAAAGGGCCGCTGCGGCGTGGTGGCGAGAGGAGGAGCTCTCACCAACATGTCCCCGTCCGACGACAACAGGCGCGCTGCTGAGCAGCTGGTGCTCTCGTACGATAACATGCGGTCGGCGAAGCACATCGCCGCGTGGGTTGAGCTCGCCCGCCTCAAGACCACCTTTGAGGTCTCCTTTGATGCCGTAAGCACCTCGCGTCCTCGCCTTCTTTCCCATCTACTCCTTTCTTCGCTGAGTTTTTTCGATTCTAACGCCAGATCGTTTCCGCAACCGCATCACGCGTGTTCTGTGCTGCAGGGTGTTCTTGAGTCGGGCCGCGATCTGAGGAAGTTGCTGGAGGAGATAGGCGAGCTCGATCCCAGTGCCAGGATCTACCCGTGGACTACGGAAGCATGCCTCGGCAGACTCCGCGCAGTGATCGGGAGAGAGAAGCTGGACATGCTGATGTTGGCTACTACACCTAAAGACGACGAGCAATTCTTGTGGAGTGCAGAGAAAGCGGAGGCTCTGATTCAGGCCATCGAAAAGTTAATGGTACCCATACATCGCCTCGGTGTTCTCTCTTCGCCAATCTTCTTGGCTCTTATTTCTGTTTGGTCTGCGTTAACAGTATCATCAGTAGGTCTGCTGTCTGCAACTCTGCATACATCGGGCAGTAAGGTCCAGTAGTAGCAGTAGCATTTCCCTAGACCACCGTTGCTAACTGAGCAGGGGATCTCGTGGGTTAGAATTGGTGTTTTTTGGTTGCCATCCATTGTTTGAATCAGATGCATAGGGATCTTTTGATTTTTGGAATGCCTAAACCAAATCAGTAAATATCTGCTACCTTCTTATGATACTCTACAAGCGTTGTTGAATGCTGATTGCTGAACCAGCAGAGTAAGATTTTTGATGTTGCGATTTGTGTGCTGTATTTAACATTCCTCTAGTGCATCCTTTTTCATGGACAGTATGAAGTGCAAATAGCTCCCCCATTTTCAGTTGTGTCAGAACTAGCATCACGACTGATGATCAATTATAGTTTCTGTTTGGTCGGCTTGCAATAGCAGACCATGAAAAAAAGATGATCTCAGTAATTTGAATGGCTTGTTTGAATCAGATGATTACGGATCCTTTAATTATTTGGAATGCCCAAACCGAATCAGCAAGGATTTGATGCATCTGATTCGAACAAGCCATTCAAATTACTGATATCATCTTTTTTTCATGCTCTGCTAGTTTCTTCCGATACGATATGCCTCCTACAATGGTATGCGCTGGTTGAATTTCTTTGTTGTTGTTCTTCTGCTTGTGGAAGCGCCTACTTAATCATGAACTTATTTGCACAATGTGGGAGTTACCGGGTGAAAATCTTGCTGTTTCGTTTCTTCTTGTCATAACAACTATACTCACACATTTTATTTCATAGGCAACACTACACTCAGTTGTAATTCTCAATGAAGGTTGGATGAGGCCATCTCCCCGCTCTTTACTATATGAATCTTGTCCTCTGCTCCTCAAGAGGGTATGTGTGTGCGTATTCATTATTATAGAGAACATAAGTCAACAATCTAGTGAGAGTATATAGCTGACATATGTTGATACTTTCTTGCTTGCTGGCAGCTATTGCAGTGCCTGCAAGAGTTCAGTGCAATTGTGGAATCCACTAAATTTAGAAGGTATTTATCTACGCATAATCAAATTAGTTACAGTCATCGAGTTGTTCCAAAGCCTAACTACTATGTAATCCTTCTTCTTGTACTGCAGCACTCAAAACAGTATCCGTTACAGAATGCTTGAAGAGCATGCTCTTGCACTGGAGCATGTGTATGCTGTAGCTCTAGACATATTCCAGGAGGTGTCACCCCCCACTGGGCCTCAAGAGGAATCACAGGATGTCGGGAAGGCCTTGAGAGACAGGAGAATCGCCCTGTTCGAGCAAGACGTGGGATTAACTGACTGCATGTCCGCCATCGGCGAGAGGGACTCAAAATTGGTGATCCAGTGCCTTGAGCACACCAGCTGGGAGGTCCGGGACAGGGTTCTAGGGCCTGATTCGCAGCTCTTGGAAGGTTAGGGAGTGGTTCCTAAGATTGATCAGACTACTTTGGGGACTTAGGGAGGGTGCCAGGGTGGGCAACAGTTGCATTTGTCCTCTCGAAGTCTCATGTACTACTTTGCTACTCTACTACATTACTTTTTCAGCATTTAGATTGCTTTGACAAACATGGTATTTTGGTGGTCATGAAACTGCTGTAATTAGCTCCTTTTCGAAAATGAAACTGCTGTAATTACCCACGAGAGAGTGCACCACAATGTTTGCACAAGTTGCAGTAACAGTGGCAGTAAGAATTACTAGGTACTTATTACTTATAAATCAGGTCATCCACCTAGAATACAGCGAGAATATCTCTCCCTCCCTCTCATAGCAGTTCGGCACCTTGACAATACACTTAAACTTGAATCCACGCACTACACTGACCAAAATTTGCAGAACTTCAATGGTTTTTCCCTCGTTTGATGTTCCCCCAGCCAATCGATCAATCTCTTCACTGTGTCATCACTGCGAGATCTGAACTCTTTAATCACCATGGCATAATCTTCCTTCTTTTCACTTTGATCCGGATCTCTACCCTGCTTTGATAGAAAAAAGAAGTCATTAAAAGCTCCCATACTAAAGTGACTCATATTTTAATAAATGGTTGCAATAATCTGTATCTGTTCATTTATGCCTTGTTATTTAATATTGTAAGTGGTCACTCTAAATTCAATTTTCCTAATATTAAAATTAACTATAAATTCACAAATGTCTCCCCCAAATAAATTTAAATACAAATTCTACCAAAATTTATAAAATAATACATCAGAAAAATTAATAATGCTACAGGTTCTGTTAAAAAAATAATGATGCTGCATGTAAAAACATATCTGTTTGCACATAGTTCAAATGCCCGATCAATTTTTAAAAATAATACAGAAAAAATTAATACTTTCCAAGAAAGTATCAATATACTCCAGAAATTGATATTAGTGTGACAATGTCAAGGCATGCAATGAACAGAAGGCAATACGCCTAAATTATGAATCCTGCATGCGAAATTAAAAGTTTACCTTGACAGTATGGAAATCTGAAAACCTTGAAATCCTGACACAACAATTCGATGGCGAATTTTGAACCTTTTCATGATTGAAAGATGCATTTTTTGCAAAATCTGTAGTTACTTTCAGTATTTGTTGAACAATTACATAGACAGCCACAAATCGTTGGAAAGGATCCTGCTCCAATAATAACAATCTCCATTAGGCGTAGACAGTAGAAGCTGACAATTTTTAAGGGACGTGATGCTTATGCTACTGTACCTGAATGTGAAAGGAAGTCAGGGAATTTTCTTTGGTGGCAGTATACTTATCAAGATCTGAAACATGCTTTCCCAGAAGTGAGACACTTTCCTTGACCCTATCATTTGATGTTAAGAATCGGAAACTACTCCAATAACTGATTCCTCTTTCGAGAGT
This sequence comes from Setaria italica, assembly GCF_000263155.2. Classification (NCBI taxonomy): domain Eukaryota; kingdom Viridiplantae; phylum Streptophyta; class Magnoliopsida; order Poales; family Poaceae; genus Setaria; species Setaria italica. The sequence continues at coordinate 49,433,305 of NC_028452.1, read as the reverse complement.
AGCAAGATTGATGGCAATGTCACCAATAATGATATTCGCAAAATTTACAATAGCATTTTGTAGCAGATCTGAGCCCTCGTCAGACAACCTGCTGTAGTTCCAGATCAAATCAAATAATGTTAAACTAGACAAACACAGTAGCTCTCAGTTAAATTTATAAAACAGTTTCCAAGCTAACAAAGTACTTAGATGAAACATAAAAATTGGTATAAACAAAAAGTATCGTGGTTAGCTTAAAAAATTCTAGAAATAACGGATCAGTATCATGGAATGCACAATGACCAGTCCAAATTATACACTAAAACTTTGCCTAAAAAAATTATGCACTAAAACTGAGGTGAATAATGCAGAGCAGTACTAACATAATTACTTCTTTAATAAAGCATAAACTAGATGATATATACAGTGCATCCATAAAAAACAGAGTGTTTGAACTATTGTTTATAAGTGTGTATCAGCAGTCTGAATGTTCACGAATCCGAGAAAAGTAAAGTTCATTGGGTAGGGGATAAATTTCTGCAAGTGATTCATGGGTGGAAATCCACAAACTACTAGAAAGAATTCAAACAGAGATTTGTTCAAATGTTGGTCAAAGTCCAGTTAAAACATGAGACACTCAGAACTTTGTTTAGAGTGCTCATTTGTTTCCTTGATGCACAACTGTATTCTCAACATATAATCTGCCGTACATATGCTTCTACAAGTCAAACTTGCATTTCGAGATTGAACTAAGTCTTATCCTGTGCTCTTGTGGTAAACGTCAAACGAGCATGCTAATATGATGAAGGGCTAAAAGTCTGAATTAACATTCCAAGACAAACAAGGGATTTATAAAAATAACATAACCAAGATGACCTTGGAGGTGCAACCTTGGAGGTGCAGTTTTCTTAGAGAAGTAACAAATAAAAATGTATGACATACATTATAATTCAGAAGTAGACATACATTATAGAAGGTGAATGTCTGACCAATATATAACCATGTGTAAGCAGTCCAGCATGACAACTGTCTATGAATCATCAAGCGGCAAAATTTCCTCAAAATTAAATAAGAATCATGGGTGGACATCCACAAACATAAAGGGATCATAGATCATCCACAAACTATGAAATTTGAAATGCCAAAACCACCTTATAGTTTGGAACAGAGAGAGTAGTCAGTATAGTTGAGTGCATTTGGTAATGTACTCTCGTGACAAACATGAACACTACGAAAATAAATAAGCATGCATAGAAGATGGATGGAGTAGGCTAAAAGCCCAACTGTGCATTCCAAATAATGTAATGAAGATGATCTAAAAAGTGCAATTTCCTTAGAAAAAGAGCAAATATGTGTAACATACATACACTGTACTAAACACATGAGATTAAACTATCAAAACTCAACTGTCATAGGGGGAAAAGAGTTCCAAGAAGGAAGAATTCGGAAGCAAATCAAACCTGTCTAGACATCCATCAATGCTGGACAAAGGGAAGGTAATGTGTAGTGTAGAACCAATCATATTTTTGCAGCTACGAAGTCGAGAAACATCACTTTCCAGCTGTTTAACATCAAATTATCACATCAGGGTTTTCCTTGTGCATGGAAGACAACAAGATGGAATAAAGATTTATTGTTGACATAAACAATACATAAATCACAAGTATGGTAAACTTTTGAGTTGAATATATATTGTGGGAAAATGAGCCCATATACCTTAAATATGGTGTGAGTTTATGAGGCTCACATGTGTTTATGCCTTTACAGTTTATGAAACCTGAAAGGATGCCCACTACTGGAAAAGTACCTATTAGTACCAAAATGTATCTGGTGCATCAGGGCAGAGCAGGCACATTTTGGTATAAGTGGTTGCAGGTAAATGAAGTAAATGGATGCACACAGGAGCGGATTCAGAATGGGGCTGCGCCCCGGGCTGAGCTGTTGAATCACACCTAAAATAGTCTAATTTTGTCTCCTAAGCCTCATTTTGTTAGGCTAAACAGCACATAGGTTAAAGGGACTCCATGGTCTCGCCCCAGGCTGCAGCCCGGGCCCTGGATCCGCCCCTGGATGCACAAAGTAAATGAACTATGGTTTAAGTGGTTATAGGTAATTTAGACTACTATTTGAGTTTGCATAAATTAAACAGATGTCAATATCATCAGGGCAGTATAGAAATATGTGCGAGTCTTCCATTCACTCCGACTAGTAAAACAACATTCAAAGTTTCTTTATACACGAGAATTACCAGCTCAACTTGAGACAATATAAATTCGCCAAGTAGAATCCAATCAGTACGGCGACAAATGAGAGGCACAACAAATTCCCAATTTCTTAGTGCTAGCAAAACCAGCTCAACCTATAATATTCACAGTGAACCAAAGTTGGATGTCATCATGCATAAAATTAGCACTAAACAGAAATTTCATATTCAGTTTCAGAACTTCAGAAGAAACTTAAATAAAAATTATTGTTCATGAGTTGTGGTATCAAATACAGTAGCATCCTTCAGTTTGTGACGACCCAATAATTCATCATAATGTCAACAATGGGACAATTTCTATTTTTGACGCCATATATTATTCTTATAGAACCATTACTGTCTAATGCATGTATATTTAACTTCTTTCTTCCATGCAGATTCAGGACATGGATATAATTGCACTTGTTTGTTTGTAACATGGCAAAAGGTTGCATTTGAGGACACTTGATAAGCCACCCAACTAGTCTATCCCTCTATAACTGCACAACATTTAATTCATAAAAATTGCATCCTATTAGACAAGGACTAACAACTAAGTAATTTCCACATTAAGCGTCAAAGAGAAGTTAAGAAGATTACTTAATTATTCATGCAGGGTGAGGAAATTATCTCATATAATCTGATGTCATAGTATTGCAAATATTCTTCTCAGATAGTGTGAATAGTGATGAAGTTAGATAAACCAAATTCTAAAAGCTAGCAATCCAAATTGCTTTTAGGCCAAAAAACAAGGTGCTATTTCATATCATTAGCACAGTAGGGCATGAAAAGTATATAGTTCAGCTATCCCTAGATGTAACAAGAAACTAATGGTAACGGTAATGGAATTATACGCAATGCAGGAAGCAGAAGTTCATAGAAACAAAAGAAACAAGTTTACAAGAATAGCTGCATAGGTTAACCTGAAGCTGTTCTATTTGAGTAAGAATTGTATCTGTAGAGTTGTGGAACCATAATCGGAGGATTGTTAGCTTTTGAACATATTGACTTATTGTTACATCGAGCTTTCTTGCCGGTTCTCCAACTCTTTCAATGAGTGCTTCAACAATATTACTTCGTACATCTTTATTTTCTCTCCACTCAAACCTTCCTTTTGCAATATCATCTTCTATTCTTTCAAGACCGTTTAGAATGTCATCTCGGTTATTACAAGATATGAAACCCTGTAAAAAAATGTAGAATCATAGAAACAGTATGAGATTCTCAGGTAGTAGGGTCAGCACCAGCGCATGAAAGAAATTGGCTAAGTTGGCTTTTCTGGACCCCAAAAGACATGATTAATGCCTCAGTTTTAACAAATTGACAGGAAGTACTACAAGATGAAATTTCAGTACCAATAGAACACAAGATTTCAGAATATGTATAAGGCATGATTTTGGTATTGTACAGGATGTAAGTCTACTTTGTCAATTAGGACAACAAACTAATTAGCTTGTCCTGAACATTATTTATTTCTATAAAACAGAGGGACTACTATTAATGGAAGTAAACCTAATGAAACATTGAGCCATCACGGACAAAAGAAACTAAATCAAAACTAAATCACTCTTTCCTTGTCCAAGGAATATGCACATAATATAGGGAAAAAAAAGTAACTTTACAAGGTATCAACAAAAAGTATCAAGAGAATACCAGCTCCACGATCATGTTGGTGTTTTCTTTGCAGGCAATTATAATAAACTTGTAGTATTCCTTCTCTGATGAAACAAACTGTATGATTCCGTCCACAAAGTTTCTAGCACACTTCTGTAGAGCCTTTTCATACCGCTCGTCCTCTTCACGCATTAGTTTCTGCTGCAGTGACTAAAACATATCGTGCAGTTAAATTCGTGACACTACAAAAGGCATCTAAGCAATTGAATTTGTGCCTTATTAGGCTAATGTTATCAGATTAACATACAAAAACTAAAACTCTCCTTGTGTCTACAGTATGGTTTGTTGCCTATTGTGCACAAATACGAATGCTTATAATTTACATTTTTTTCAAACATGTAAAGTTGACAATACATTGGTGCATATGAAAAATTCAAGTATTCTAGTAAAATTCAGCGTTAACCATTCATAGTTGTAGCATAATGCACGAAACAAAGGGCTACCATGATGGAAACAGCTAGCATACTTAATTGCCCAATTTAGTACAAAGATGAAGAGAGAGAGATCAAAATGGTACCGATGGATGGCGTAGCCTTAACTTGTTGAGGACATCGATGTAAGAAGTTGGTGTCCGAGGATCAACAAAATCTGCATCACTGAACAACTGTTTGCAACTTCGCGGCACCTGGTCCGGCTCCTATACTCGTACATGAAAAACAGTCTTATGTAAATATCTTATTGTCAGAATCTATGAAAATAAAAAATTTAAAAAATACATGGCAGTATATATAGCCTTTATCATAAATCACAATTAGAGGACTCAAAGGCCCCTATTCAACTGCTGGAACAATTGTAGATCAAGTCCTCCATCGTTTATCAACAATGATCTACTCTGACAATATGGGCAACAGAATATATGCAAATGATTTATGAAAGCAATCTTGTCAGTAATGCAGATACTCTAATCAACCACCATTTATTAAAAAGCAAGGAGACGGCAGTCCGAACCCTGCAGAGTTCAGGAACTCCTGCTATGTACATGTACCTGGGCTTTCAACCTCCTGCGCCGTCTGTCGTCGCCGCCTGCGCTCCAGGCTAGAGACGGGAAGACGCCGCCGCGCTGCTGCAGAGGATGGTTGCGCGGGAAGCGGACGAAGCTGGCGCTCCGCGGCTTCCTCGCGGAGAGGAAGGTCGTCGGGCAGCCAGCAGGCCCTTGCAGGGAAACATTCACCGGCGCCGCCGCCATCGTGTATCCGATCGATCCCCTCCCCGCCGGCGGAAGGGGAATAGCTCTGCTGAGTTACCAAATTAAAGGATGAAAAAAACGTTTTTAAAACGAGGGAGACGAGCAAATCGTTGACACCGGATCGCTGGATGCGACGTATTATCCACCCACACGGAGGCGGAGGAAGCAGCGCGCGCCTCACCTCCTAGCTAGCGCAGCTAGCGTGATTGATCAGACGCGACGAAGCGAGGAGAACCCCGGCGTGCGTGGGAGGAGGCAGGCGGCGCGGTGGGTGGAGGAGAAGCGGCGGAACCCGAGAACCTTTCCGTCCCTGTCTAAGTGAAAGTAGTTATGGAGGTGCATAGCACGTACGTACGCGTGTGTGTGTATATATAGGCGAGGGTCCTAGCCTCGCCCAATCTACAACCCTGGTGGCAGCCCCCTTGGAGTCCTAGCACCCCGCGCTTGGAGTCCTGGTGCGCCAGGTATCAGCCAGGGAGCCAGTCGTGTGGGCCTAGCTGGGCTGCCGCCCAAGTACACATATACATTCTAACACGCTCCCGCAGTCTAAGCGTTGGGACCACGAACGTTTAGACTGGACCGAAACTCTGTGAATACAGAAGATGGCAACCCCTTGAAGACATCGGCGTAATGGGACGACGTGGGAACGTGAAGGACCTGAACATCCCCAACAGCCACGCGCTCCCGAACGAAGTGAAGATCGATCTCAATGTGCTTAGTGCGCTGATGCTGAACCGGGTTGGAGGACATGTACACCGCGCTGACGTTGTCACAGTAGACCAGGGACATGTGGCGAAGTGGTGTATGGAGCTCCTGAAGCAACTGGCGCAACCAGGTGGCCTCGGCTACTGCATTGGCCACGACGCGATACTCAGCTTCGGCACTGGACCTGGAGACGATTGGCTGTCGCTTGGAAGACCAAGAAATTAGATTGTCGCCAAGAAAGACCGCATATCCGGAAGTTAACTTCCGTGTGTCGGGACAGCCTGCTCAATCCGCATCAAAGTAAACCACCAGGAATCCTGAGCTGAGCACGGTCGCAGATGAAGGCCAAGGTGCAAAGTCCCGCGGATGTACCGAAGAATGCGCTTCAGGGCAGCAAGGTGAGGCTCCCGTGGATCATGCATGTGGAGGCAAACCTGCTGAACAGCATAAGCAATATCTGGCCTTGTGAAAGTGAGGTACTGCAAGGCGCCGGCGAGATTGCAAAACTCCGAAGCATCGGTGATGGGAGCACCAGAAGTTGTCGACACCTTGGGATTGGTGTCGACAAGTGTGGAGCACGGCTTGCAATCAGCCATGCCTGCCCGCTCCAAGATGTCCAGCATGTACTGCCGTTGTGTCAATAGAAATCCTCCACTGGCTGCTGGCTGCACACGCATTCCCAAGAAGTGATGCAAAGATCCGAGGTCCTTCATGGAGAATTCTCGTTGTAGGGCCTGTATAATCTGCAGCAACAATGTAGTCGATGAGGCCGTGAGAACAATGTCATCCACATAGAGCAGAAGATATGCAGTCTCAGCACCACGATGATAGACAAACAGCGAAGTGTCTGACTTGGCCTCCACGAAACCAATAGACTGAATATAAGCCGCGAACCGACTGTACCAGGCGCGAGGAGCTTGCTTCAAGCCGTAGAGAGACTTGTTGAGGCGGCAGACGAAGTCAGGGTGAGCTGGATCCTCAAAACCAACAGGCTGAGCACAGTAGACTGTCTCAGACAGGGTGCCATGGAGGAATGCATTCTGGACATCTAGCTGATGCACAGGCCAGTGTCGAGAGAGAGCCAATGAGAGAACTGTCCGGACAGTAGCAGGCTTGACGACTGGACTGAAGGTCTCGTCAAAATCAACTCCAGGGCGCTAAGTGAAACTGTGAAGAACCCATCTGACCTTGTACCGCTCAAGAGACCCGTCTGAATGGAATTTGTGCTTGAATATCCATTTACCAGTTGACGACATTGGCACAAGCGGGATGAGGCACAAGATCCCATGTGTTGTTCCGAAGAAGTGCGGCGTGCTCCTCTTCCATAGCTGCCCGCCAGTTTGGATCAGCGAGGGCGCTGCGGAATGTCTTCGGAACTGGCGACAGCGGCGCAGTGTGGAACAGGGCAGGCTGTCGGAAGCCAAGCTTAGCACAGGTCGTCATGCCGTGCTGGTTGACGACAGGCTGGACGGAAATGGCTCCTTTGGGAAGAGGCAGTGCCGGAGGTGGCGGCCCGGCATCACAGGCCGGTGGCGGTGACAGCAGACGAGAGGCGACGGAGCAACGAGTGTACACGAAGCGCAGGGGCGTTGAATCGAAGCCGGGCGGGCTCCGCAGCACTGGGAGGAAGGCTGGAGGCCGTGCTCCAGGGGATCCGCCTGACTGTGTGGTGGAGGCGCCGATGGGTGCGCCTGGGGCGCCTGCGGCACGGGGAGCAGGAGCACCTGATGGAGCACCAAGGACCACTGCAGAGGCGCCAAGCCCCCAGCAGCGCTCGGGTGAGCGCCAGCAGCAGCGCCCGTGGCGGCGCCCAGCAGCGGCAGCGCCAGGCCTCTGCCAGGCGGGTCGACGGCTGCGCCAGGGGGCGCAGGGATGCGCCGACGGTGTCGCCCAACAGCGGCAGCCGCGGGCCGCTGCCAGGTGGTGTCGAGGAGGTGCTGGGTGGCAATGACGCGGCAGCTGGAGCCGGCGGTACGGTGCCGAGTGGTGCAAGTGTTGGGATACGAGGTAGGCTACGCTGGCGCAAAAATAATTTTTCTACCATGTAAACCAGGAAAACTGTCATATATGAATCACGGGATTACCACTCGACGCACAAGTACGGAAGTTGTAGAATCGCGTCGGGGCAACGAAGTCGATCAGTGTAGTTGAACACGTAGTCGATCACATCGATGTCGAGCAGCTCCTCAGCAGCTCGTCCACGTGCAGCAAGATCCTTCTCGTGTCGCGGCTCGTCGTCGGCTCGTCGTGGCTCGTCCAAGTGCCGCAGGTGCAACACCTCCAAGGTATCCACACGTGCAGGGAGGAAACGCCGCAAGCTGGACTGCTAGGTCCGCGAGTTGCAACAGGGCGAGGGTATGGGAGGCGCGGCGGCTATGCTTCGGTCAAAAGGTGTCCACTCTAGGGCGCCCCCACCCCTCTATTTATAGAGGTTCCTGACGGGCCTCTAGGTCCGAGGCCCATTAGTACTCCTAAACCTGATGATCCGAATTGGACTTCCAACCCCTTAAGTGTGTGACCCTATTGGTTCGGATACGTATAGATATGACCCGAGTACTCTTACTCAGCCCAATAGTCGGTAACGGCCTCTAGCAAGACGTGCCAACTCCTATACGCACACGAAGATTATATCAGACGAACCATCACAACATCACGTACATGCTATTCCCTTTGCCTCACGATATTTGGTCTAGCTCCAAGCCGACCACTCTTTCTTGCTCCTATGACTCGGAATCCCTTTGTCAGTTAACTCTTAACCGTACGTAGCATGGCCATGCATTTCTCGATCTGATCACTCGAGGGGCCAGAGATATCTCTCTCAGTCAGAGAGGGGCAAATCTCATCTTGATTGACCATGTCTCACAGCATGCTTCTTGACAAACCCGAAAGCTACCTTTTTAACTACCCTGTTACGGTGTAGTGTTTGATAGCCCCTAAGTAAGTCGATCCACATCTTTAGTACATGTTGTGTAAAGAGAGAACTACTTCTCATGTTGGGTCAGTCCTAGCACATGTCTCTACATGTGCCTACATTATTAGTTTGACATCTCTATATCCATGACTTGTGAAACATAGTCATCAACTAATACATGTACTAGTCTAATATTCATGTGTGTCCTCACATGAACTCCGACTAGGGACAACTTTAGAATAACCATACAAGTAAAAAGTTTCACATACAATTCACATAATTGCAAATCAATTCAAGTAACCTTTAATGGATATTCAAGGAAAATAATATAAATCATGGATACAAATGAAATATCATCATTTCTATGATTGCCTCTAGGGCATACCTCCAACAGCAAGGAGGGGCACCGGAGCAGCGTCGATAACGCCAGGAGGACCTGCAGGCAAAGGAAGTTGTGTCGTTCGCATAGGGAACAGCATGATGTCAGTGTCGTCATCCAAGAACTCATAGGCCGCCGGTGGGGATGGTGGGAATATCTTGGCGTAGGGAAACAATGACTCGTCGAATGTGACGTGTCGAGAGACGATGATACGGTTAGAACCGAGACCAAGGCAGCGGTACCCTTTGTGATGAGCTAAATAGCCTAAGAAGATGCACGCGGTAGAGCGAGGCAAGAGTTTATGAGTAGCCGTGGCGGAGATGTTTGGATAGCAACGACAACCAAAGACCCGTAGGTGCTCATAGGACGGCGCGGCGCCGTACAGGGCCTCATGTGGCGTGCGGGAAGCAAGGGTCTTGGTGGGAAGCAAAGGTAAGTCGCGGTATGTAGAGCTTTTACCCAATAGCGGGGGGAGGAAGGCTTGCCTGGAAAAGGAGTGAGCGAAGAATGTTGTTCGTTATACGAATGACCTCAGCTCAGCCGTTTTGCGGCGACGTGTACGGGCAGGACATGCGGAGGTGGCGCCACGGAGAGGACGAACGTGTGGGCGCTGGAGTTATCAAACTCACGACTGTTGTCGCATTGGACGGCCTTAATGGTGGCGCCAAACTGCATGGACACGTAGGAAAGGAAGTCAGCAAGTGTGGTAAACGTGTCAGATTTCAGCCGCAGTGGAAATGTCCAGGAAAAATGTGAGCAATCATCGAGAATGATTAAATAGTACTTAAAGCTCGAGATGCAGTGTAAACTGGTGGACAATGCAATTCCCCAGCTGCAGTTTGGCCTCTGGAAAATGGATGTTTGCGATATATTCAGAGCTTCTAGTTGGGTTTGACAAATGTTTGGTGTACCTGGCCTCTTGTTGAACAGACCGTTGTTGTATTTGGATTCTACCGTAGGTGTGTCGTGGCCTGGCCTGCTTTGAAACAAATTTTTGTGTTGTCTGGCTGTGCCATTGCTGGATAACATCGCAAGTGCCAAGTCGTTAGAATCGTCTGTACAAAGACGTACAAAAGTCATTGCGGTCGTTAGAATCGTCTGTATGAAGAGATACAAAAGTCACTGCGTCGCTGTAAACTCGTTGCAAGAGAAACTGGAGAAGCAAGCTGATAGATCAAAGTTTCAGAGTAGCAGCTGTTAGCACTCCAAAATTGTACTATTAGTATAGAATAATACTCTGAGTAACATACACTTATGGTAATGGTGCCCAATAAACAATCTAAACATCGACCAATCATCGATTGATGTCGCCGTAATTTTACATGTTGTATCTTCAATTTTCAAACTGTTCTCCATTCATGTGTGTGTATTGTTGGTGCTGCTGAATGAGATTGAAGACTGGGGGGCCTGTTGGCTTGTTGGCTGCAGTAGGTGACCCTGACGCCGTTGTATCTGAGGATCTCGCCGACGAGCTCGCCCTTGCCGGAGCCGACGTAGCGGCCGACGATCTTGCCATCCCTGATGAAGACAGGAACTGCAACTGCAACAACATCATTTCCCACTCCTCAAATAGACGACAGTTCTCTTAGTAAAGTGAGGCTGCCTAGGCAAACTCCTAAAGCGCCGTTTGTAATACTGCATGAAGAAAGATAAAGGTTACCCAGAGTTGATGGCAGAAGCAACTGTTGCCCAATATTAGTCCCGTACAAGAGTTTTATTCTCTGTTCGTGGCAACATAACCATGCCTTGATGACTGTTTCTTTATCATATACTTCATCTTTTTCTTGTTCAAGGGTCCCGCTGATGGTCTGAAGATGTTGGGATATATCAGCATCCACCAATGGCGTCTGTTGCTTCAAAGATGAATGTTCTTCATGAAGGTTGCTCTTAATCACTGGATGTGATCCTGAATCCAACTCCCAGATCAAGCAAAGCTGAGACACCAATTGCTCTGGCATCACAATATTTTCTCTCTTATCATGTTCTCTCATCTCGTTGCTGGAGATAAACATAAGCAGCGGGCATCCTTTAATTGATACATCTGCCATGCCTTCTGGCAGACAAGGTAATGTCTTCAGGTTTGGTACGTCCCAGATCACCAGTCTGGAGCAATGCCTAAAGACCTCGGTGTTGAGTGGTAGACCTTCTAACGCAGTGCAATCATGAAGTCCAAACAAGTCCAATTGTCAAAATATGAACCCTCTAGTAACCAGCTTGGGTATCTGTCAGATTTGTAACCCTCGATTGCAAGGCCCTGCAATTGAGCCGGTGGCCTCAGACCTTCTAGAATGTCCAGATGTAAACTATCCTCAGCATGCGAGTCACTCTCATTGCTCCAGATAAGTTCCAAATGTTCAAGATATCTTTTCTTATGCAGCATCATCTCTGCAGCTTCATCCTTTCTAGTGACATTCTCGAGATGTGTAATAGATAACCAGCCACCAAGCCCATTCATGTCCCTCAGCTGTCGCGGCTCATATCCTTTCTGCTTTTGCACACGGAATTCTTCAAGATTTTGCAGCGAAGTTAGCTTGCCTATGTAAGGAATTTGAGGCAGCTCTGCATAAAGTCTTTTCCTGTAGGATCCTTCACGATATGGTTCAAAACTTAGTAACTTACTTAAATTGCATAGTTTCTTAGGCAAACTCTGAACTCTGTAACTGAACAGAAGGATCTGCAAGTGGTAAAGAGTGCACAAAGATGCAGGAAATTCTGATATTGTGGTTTGTCTGACGTTCAAATACCGAAGGTGCTTCAAACTCACCAACAGATTCAGGTCATTTTTCTTTGTTGTAAAAGCACATAGAGAGAACACGTAGCCTCTTCAGATTCTGCAGTACCTGATGGAAAACATCATCTGCATCATCCACCAGAGGACCAATACAGATAACAGTGCGCAGATGGTGTAGCTTGCAGATACTTTGCTTATGCTGCTTAACGCTCTTAACATGGACTTCCTCGACGGAGCGGCGCCGGACTTGCGCGCCAGGAACAGCTTCTTGAGCAGCCTCAGCATCATGAGCAGGCCCATCCTCCGCTGCCGGACGACGGCGTGCTTGCGCGTCTCCGCGGCGCCTTCGTAGCCGTCGCCAGCGAACCAGGACTCCTTCGTCGCCGCCCACGACGGCGTCCCCTTGGTCAGCGGGCACGGCTGCGCGGCCCGGGCGAGCTCCTCGTTGAAATCCTCTCACAGCATGTCCATCTTGTCCTCCACGGCGAATCTCGCCGAGCCGTGGTGGTGGCCGTCGTATCCTCCCAGGTGGTGGTGGTGGTGGTGGTGGTGGTCGCTGCCGGCGGCGTCTTGCTACTCCACGGCCGAGAAGCTCCTCCATTGATCGTACCCGTGTAGTTGGCCGCCTCCCGTGCTCGAATCGACGATGGCCTCTTGGGATCTGGCGGCAGCTAAGAGAGGGAGAGGAGAACAGAGGCGGGAGCCTCCTGGGCGTCGGGAGGATGACGACGGGGACACGGAGAATAGTGGGGCGCTGTCGAGTGGAAACCGCCAAGCGCCGCCTCGGACTGAAAGTCCCGCCAGCCGCCTGTCGCGGCTGCGCCGATGGGGCCCGGAAGCCGCCCGTCCTGCCCGCGCGCCGATGCGGTCGGCCTAGCTGTCGGCTCCATGGCGAGCACCAGCGGCGGCGGACAGGGGCGGCAGGACGCTTTGCGTTGGCGCCGACGGGGAGGGCATGGACAAGGCCAGGCCAGGGGCACCGGCGTCTTTTCGCGAGCGGCGTCTAGCGCGTACCCGTGACATGGCATGCTACGGAGGCTAAATGGCGAATCTGTTACAAAATCTTCTAACCGGTGGTAAAAATGTAGACGAAATTTTAAGAGTGGTTTTCGAAGGTGCGCCATTTCTAACCGTGACAATTAATTAAATATCCACGGGAGACCGGAAATGATTTTTCGTGAGCGGCGTCCAGCGCGTAGCCGTGACATGGCACGCCACGGAGGCTAAAATGGCGAATCTGTTACAAAATTTTCTGTCCAGTGACAAAAATGTAGACGAAATTTTAAGAGTGATTTTCGATGGTGGCAATTAATTAAATATCCCGTGGGAGACCGGAAATGATTTTTGCTGGTGCTCCCGTTCCAACTAGTGCGCAATTGAAATTGAATTTTCAGGTAAATTCCACCCCACTCGTTGTTGGTTCGCAGCAACTTGGAAGAGAAGCTGGAGGCCCAACCGTAATAATGGGCCGTGGATGGAGAGGGAGGGGAAGGAAGGGAGTTAGTGCGTGGGGCTAACCTTTTCTTCCTTCACATGTGGGCTGCTTTTTCTTCCTTCAATCCCTTCTCTTGTGCCAAGGTGACGACCGTTTGTCATCGATTTTTTTTCCTTTTTGGAGCTTTTTTAATTTGCACACCTGCAATGCAAACAAAACTGGCGTGCAGGCAGCAGCAGCATCACGCACTCGTCCCTCCTCCTTCCCTGGCCTGCGTGTGCAACAGTGCGCGTGACGTCACGGGAGGAGGCACACGTGTACGTGCTCCGTAGCTCGCCCTCACCAACAGTAGTAGTAGTACAGTCTACTCGAGCTGAGGCAGGCACGAACGGCGTCCATGGCTACAGGCGGAGCCGGCGGATTCGGTGACTTTCCTTCCACCCTCCAAATAGGATCCGATGGCTGCGTATCTGATAAGCTAGCTGCAAAGGACCTGCTGCATTCATCTTCCCCTACCCATGGCCGGCCAAGCCAACGAACGAGTCCTGCGCTCGTTCTTGTTGGGAATCCAACTGGATTAATAACTCAGATTGCTTGAAGAGATTGGTGGAATTGGTCATGATGAGGCCAAGTGACTGATCGATTCGTGTCACATGTAGATTGGGAGCTCGAATCTTGGAGAATTGAGGAAGAAGTGACGAGACCAGCTTGAGGAGCTCGATTCATGGCGTGCAAGCGCTCGATTTTGACGATTCGCGGCACTACTGGCCGGATTAGTGCGTCAAGAACTCCATTTCGGCGCTCGTCTGCGGCGACCTGGCAAAGCTCGCCCGTGCGGGAGCTGCTGTTGGCCTTGCTGCCGGTGTTGCGGGCTGGAATGTGGAGGCGTCGTCGTCATGCCAGCGGGCAGCAGCCACGGCCACGGGGGACGACGCTTTGTAGAGGATGCTGCGGCCACGACCCGGCGGCCGGCGCCGGCGTCGAGTCCCGTGCGCTCACGGTTGAGGCGCAAGATGGCGTTCAGGAGCGGAAAACGACTGCGGGAGCTCGCCGGGGAAGGGGATTAATGCGGCGGCGATCGGCGGCGAGGAGAATGACAGAGCTGCTGGGGAAAAGGATAGGTCCTGGGCATATTTCTTGGAAACGTCTGGAGCCGTAGGATCAGGATTGAACGTCGGATATGGATGGGTAAGTTACGACGTGACTTGCTTGAGGAAAGTTACTGAATCTCACTCCGCCACAGGCAGCCCGCCACGGGGAGCTAGGAATCGGCAAGCCGTGCGCGCGGGGCGGCGCGCGGCGCAGAGCCGGCCGTCCGGGTCCCGCCGCCGGCACCGATTCTTTCCCATCCCACCCACTAGGCCACTAGGTCTAGGGCTGAGCCCAAGTTCGGGAACAGAGACGACGACAGAGGCCCGGGGCCGCGCCGCGGTCGTCGTCGCGTCAGGTCATCAGGTAGCGGGGGTTCTCGGCGGCTGCGCCTGGCCGCCGCACACGCCTTCGCCGCATCGCCTCGTCTCGTCTCGTCGCTCCGGCGGCCTCCCCGGTTCTGGCCGCCGCTGTAGGAGAGCCCCGAGCCCGCACGAGCGTGACACGGCCGGCCGCCTCTGATGTCTCTTCTTTCCAAGTGCGTCTCTTCCTTCTTGGCCTCGGAAGCTTCGTTCGGAGTTGAGACGACGCATGCTGCAGGCGTGCATGCACGTACGGATGGGGAAATTGAAAACAAAAGGAAAGGAAATGGCATGCGTTGGAACTCTGCGAAGCTTTCCGATCGCAGCGGCTTCTTTTCCTCGGGATTCGGCCGGGGTCCGGAGCACGGCATGCAAGCAGGTCGTGATTCGTGATCGCCCCTATGGCTGCGAATCTGCTTTTGGGGGTCCCAGTTTGACCCTAGCCCTAGTACGGAGCCAGTACTGTGCCACTTGCTTTGGAAGGTGATAGCCCAACCATTTGGACATGCAACTCAAGGAAGGCCTTGTTTAGTTAGGGAATTTGGGAGGTGCCAAATTACTGTTACAGCACTGTAGCACACTGTAGCGTTTCGTTTGTATTTGTGAATTATTGTCCAAATATTGACTAATTAGGCTCAAAAGATTCGTCTCGCAAAGTACAACAAAACTGTGCAATTAGTTTTTAATTTCATCTACATTTAGTACTCCATGCATGTACCGCAAGTTTGATGTGATGGGGAATCTTCTTTTTGCATAGTGTCAAAGTTGGGAGTTGGGAGTAACTAAACATGGCCGAATTGAACGAAGGCCTTGTTTAGTTCGCGAATTTGGGAGGTGCCAAATTACTGTTACAGCACTGTAGCACACTGTAGCGTTTCGTTTGTATTTGTGAATTATTGTCCAAATATTGACTAATTAGGCTCAAAAGATTCGTCTCGCAAAGTACAACAAAACTGTGCAATTACTTTTTAATTTTATCTACATTTAGTACTCCATGCATGTACCGCAAGTTTGATGTGATGGGGAATCTTCTTTTTGCATAGTGTCAAAGTTGGAAGTTGGGAGTAACACTCTTGACGAATGAACAGACAGCTCATAATAATTCTCTGATCATGAGACATAATTGTATAGATTACGGCATCACGTGACGTGAGTAATACCAAGTGTTTCCCCATATTTCAAAACTATTTTTGTGCCAAAAAAAACCCCAAATACGTTTCGAAAGTAGCATAATTTCCGTAATTTTAATTTTAAAAGTGCAGTTTTAAGTAAAAAAAAAGGATGTTTCATAAATTTTAAAGATGATTTTGTGGTCGTTTCGTCGGCCTTAACTAACAAAAATGACGAAAAATATCAAATAACGAATAAGTTAAAACTTGACGTGTCAACGAAAAAACTTCCGCAACCAAAAAATGAATCGAATTATCTTTACTGTCAAATAAGGAAAATTTTCTTATATTTTCAGGCCGTTGAACATCCTTCAGTGTCAAAAATATCTCTATTTTTTTTAAAAAAAAAAAGCACTCCATCCCCCACATATCAAACACGATCAAATACAATAATCTTTACACGACTTTTATACTTATGACACCCTCTATATGGAACACCGAACAGTACATGCTAGCACACGCCTGCATGCATTAAACTAAAATAAAGCACGATCACGATGTGGCCACTAACGCGATCGAGTTACGCGACATGAGCAAAGCACGCAGCCAGTACCCAACATTCAACACTAGCACATGACCTAGATCAATATAGTCCATTAATTGTTAATTTTATCTTCAGGATTAGTACCGTAATGCATGGAAATTTTACGTATCATGGAAATTAAAAATTCTGAGCAACGGTGTAAGTAGAGGCTAAGAGCTCTCTAGCTTGTGTAGGAGCCATGTGGACATGTCTGTACCTGACCATCGATGCCTCCTAATTTGAAATCCAAGTTTCTTTTTTTTAAAAAAAAAGTATTAGAGGACGAACAGCAGCTAAATTTTTTTAAAGGAAAAGAAGAGTGCAGAGACAAAGCAGGGGGCATGCAGGCTCAATCAGGTTTTCAGAACTGCGACGCTTTGCTTAATGGTGTAGGGTTCTTAGGTAATCCGAGATACGTACACTGATCAATATACAAATTATTCTTCTTAGCATGTGTGTTGGCAGCTAATTAAGTGATGGTCCACTGATGACTAAGGATGTTGTTCTTACTCGATCTGAACATGCAAGTACTAATCTTTGCTTAATCAACAAGTCGCGGTCCTTGTGTGATCAGGTCGTCTACTCTTCCGTTAACAGTCAATTTTTTAATCAAATTGCAGCAGATTATTAAGAAATACTAGTGCCGTGCTAAGAAATGAGAGAGAGAGAGAGAGAGAGAGATTTTCAGACATATGGTACAGATGATGGAATACATGTCTCTTTTTTTTTTCTTTTTTCCGCTCCTTTTTCAAAGCATTTGAATCAGTTTCTTATTTGTGGGGTGTCCAACTGTCCATACATGTGCATCGTACTATATACAGTGTAGTACTGTATAGGTCCACTAGGGCAGCAGGAACTATTCTGTCTCAACTTTGTTGAGCCGCCGAACCATGGGCCCGGCTGGCCGGCTTAGTTTCAAGTTTTAACATCTCGCACACATGATTGAGCCGAGTCCCCATAACTTAATCTCTGACTGAATCGGTTGCACAAACTACGCATGACTGCTCATCACCTTCCTATCATGGGGAGCAGCAGCTAGCTTTGCTTTTGCTGACACTTTTTTTGCATTGTCGTTTGGCATCAAAATTTGTCCAATACTCAGTTGGAAGCAGTCGATCGCGATCATGATGGCGATCTGCACTATCATTGCAAATGGATAAACCCTGTTCATGTTTTTTTTAAGAAAAATAAAAGGAAGGAGCCCCTATAGTAACTGATGACTGAAGTCCTTGGCCTAACATGCATGGACTATGTACCCCTCCGTTTTTAAATATATGACGGCGTTGACTTTTTTTTATTTGTTTAACTATCCGTCCTTTCTATAAATATTCTTGCAAATAGATAAACCTACAAGTTAAATTTAAAGTACATTTGACTATAAATATAATGATACACATTTTATTTTAGTTAACTAACACGTTCAATAGATATTGGTGATTAAAATTAGAGTAAAAAGTTAATAGCGTCATATATTAATTTAAGAACGGAGGGAGTACTAGCTAGCTTTTCATTGGCATTTGTCCATACAAATTGTTCTCCCCAGCCTTTACTGAACGGCAAGATCATATTAGATTAGATTAACTGAGAGCACACTGCATGCACGCAGGTCGTTCTATCTGAATAAGAGTTCACGGATCCAAGAAGCAGGAGAAACCAAGAAGAAGAAGAAGAAGAATGCATGGCAGCTTTGGAACTCCATGAAGCTTCTCACGCAGCGCCTTTATTTCTTTGTGAATTGGTCGAGCCTAGGAGATCGATCGCGATCGTGATGGTGCGGCCACCTTTTCCGTTTCGGCTTACTTAACTCAACGTGCATGTGTTCTCGCCGCTGAAAGCCCAAACATTTAGACTCTCCAACCGATGATTTCACAGTAACCTCCACGCATTTTGCGCCGCCGTACGTCCTTGGCATCAAAAGAAAAAAAAACAAGAGTACATACTTAGTATATAAACAAGAGTGTTCGTACTCATTATTCAGTACTCATCACAAGTTCAAATTGCTGACTGTCGAGTACATACTTAGTATATAAACAAGAGTGTTCGTACTCATTATAAAAAAAAAGAGTGTTCGTACTCATTATAAAAAAAAAGAGTGTCCGTATTCTTAGTGCATTTTACTGTGTAGCCAGTTAAACTAAACTGAATAACCAAAGCAAAGGAAAACAATGCAACCACCTACTAAGTTTTTTTTAAAAAAAAAAAGTTGCAGAGACAGACTAACAGGCTCACTATCATACTCCTATGATTTCAGGAGATTCTTCTGATTTGAACAAAGTGCCGATGATGCATTGCTTAATGGTGTAGGGTTCGTAGGCAATCAGAGCAGGCGTGCGTGTCATCTGCGCCGCGCGCGGCCCTGTCCCCCTACAAGCCCAGCGAATCTTGTCGCGCCTGTCCCGTGAGCTTCTCTGATGAGGATTCTCTGGGATTCCTCCTTTGCTAGGCTGCGCTATCAAGTCTGAACCAGGATACACTAGGTCATGCGCATGTATTACTCCGTGATTATGTTATTGTATCGTGATCCTGATCTTTGCAATGCCCCCATGCATGCATTTACACAGACACATCTAGCTTGGATCTTCTCTAGATGCAAGGTGACAGAAGGATTAGTCTAGCTTTGCATTGGTTGCGTCGATCTGCAGGTGCCACTGTCCAGGTTAAAGAAATGAGATTACTTCTAGTGCTTCGTGGTGACGGCAGAGACAGTCATGTGGTGGCAATGTGAACATTTCTTTTGAGGTTATTGTCCAGTGATGACTTGGGATGTCCTTCCTTCCTTGATCTGAGTATTAATCCTGCCCAACAATGTACTGTGTAGTAGTGGTCCATGTCTGTTTCGTGTGCTAAAATAAGCAAAATTCAAAAAACAAGGTGTTGAGCAGCATACATACGTACGTACGTACGTATTGACAAGAAGTCTAGTATGTACATGTTCAGAAGCTTCTTTATTCCGTGCTCTATCTTTAAATTTTGCCGCTAGCGTGTTCATCAACTTCTTATCATGTGGAGGTGAATTTTGTTTTCATTTTTTCCCCTCATCTGGCATAAAAACTCTGTCCATTTCCAATTAATATGCATGAAAAGGTAGCTAAGGGAGTGAGAGATCCGCATGGTGATGTGCAATATAATTGCAAATGGAGAGACGATGATCCCTGTCTCAGAAAAGGAAACCCCTAGCTAGAGTGTTTAAAGAACTGGGAAATTGAAAGAAAAAAAAAAGGTAGCACATCAGCCGGTGATGAGTCCTTGGCGCGACGTGGCGTATGTACTTGCTCCTGCTTTTGGTCGCCATTTAGCCAGACAAATTATCCTGGCAAAGTCTTCATTGAAACTAATCATGTAAAGGTAGCAGTCCTATTATCAATTCGACAGTGCAGCCATATTTTATTAAAGGTGTGTTTGGTTTAGCCGTGATTTTTGAAAGAGTAGTTGTGAACTGTGTGCTGTGGAAAAATAGCTCCGAGTTACGTTGTGAGGTGTGGGTTGTGGAAAAGCTGTTCGGTGGAACAGCCGCGGCTTTTGAGAAACACTTACAAGCGGAACCCACGTATCATTCATAGTTCACCCCACTCAACCCTTTCCCTCTCTCACCGACGTCCTTCTTCTTCCTCCGGCAAGACGCAGCGGCGGCTGACGTAGTTGGGCGCAGTACGGTTGGCCGGCGTTGGGGAGGGGTGCCGCCGACGGAGGTGGTGATCGACGGCCGCCGCGAACCACCACCCAAATTTTCACCCTTCGTGAGACGAGAAGGAATCAGCATCGATAGAAGGTTTGCCGACTGGGCAAGATGTTGGGCGCTCAGCGGTGGCGGAGGTGTTGCCGTCAAGGCCTCGCCCGTCGACATGCTCATCTTGGCCACCCATCAAGGCCTCCTGCACCTCTTCCTTCTGGATCCGCCGAGCGCCAGCCACCAAGAGGACGCCAACAGCACCTGCTAGCTGCTGCTAATGCGAGAGGAGGAGAGAGGGTGTCGGAGAGGGTCGCCACCGGAGTGGGAGGACAGCTGCCGCTTCGACCCCCGTGCGTCGCCGGTCTCCTGCGCTCTTGCTCCTGATCTGCCGCCCGCCAGCCATGTCTGTCACCGCCGACCCATGCTGCGGACGCTTGTCGCGGGAGGAGGAAAGAGGGGGCCGGAGAGGGCTGCCGTCGGAGAGGGATGCCGTCGGAGAGGGCCGAACGCCGGTGTCTGACTCCATGCGCTGCCGGCGAACAAGGCCCAACGCTAGCGTGCTTCTGGTGGTGTGCTACTCTATTGAGAGGAAAGGGGAAAATGATAGGGAAAGAACAAAGAGGTACGCCCTATAACCAGTGGTAGGTGGGCAAATTTCGCGAAAAGAATTATTCACAGCCGGTCACAACAACTTCTTCTGTGCTGTGAAAAATTAACTAAGCAGCTTTTGGCTGTGGCTTTGGGTGAAAGCCAACCCCTTTGGTTGCCTTTTGGCTTTTGAAGAAGCCACAACAGGTTGAAAAGTCCAACTAAATGGACTCTAAGTACTCCCTCCATTCATAAATATAAGCATTTTCGAAATAGTCATCTTGTAATCCGTGGGCGTGATGATCCAAACTTGTTAACCTAAATTTGCGGTGCAAAATCAGTAAATGTTGGAGAAGCAAATTTCTGTCCGGCCTGCCACTGGGAGGGTATATGCAAATCCACTCTTGTTCACGCCCAAATCCAAATAATTATTATCCACTCCTTACCTTTCCCAATCCCACCCATATCCAATGGATAATTAACTCTATACTACATATATATATATATACATATATATACATATCCAATTGATTGATCGTACTCTCCCCGTACCCTTCCCTCTCCATTTCTAACGGGTATATAGTTTTGTACTCATACCCGGTATGGATTTGGAGGGAGGGTATGGATACCCAGCCTATCCGTAACATAGTTTAACCGCTTTTAATAACCTGAGATCAGGTGCCCGGTCCGAAACCGTGGACTCCCGGATCCGAGGAACGAATCGATCTGGCGTCGCAGCGCGCGCATGTCTCCCAGCCACTTGCCGCGTGCGTGGCCGCGGCGGTGCCGCCCGCGGACACCGCCGGCGCCGCGCACATGCGCGGCCGCTTGCGCGCGCGCGTAAACGTATAGCTCGCGGCGGGTGGCGTCACCGGCAGCCGACAGCGCCATATATGGCCGACGACGGGGCAGGCGAGGCGAGGCGGAGCGGGCGCCGGCACGCCGGTCGGGACGCGCGTCCGCGAGGACGACATCTCGCCGGACACGCGTACGCGCGAGCACGTGCTCACTGTTCGATCCGATTTTCTTTTTTCTTTTTGTCAGTGAGCTGAAGCAGAGGTCGTCGGCTGACTCTTGTGCTAGAAAGCTCAATCTTTGACCGGATCGGAGGAGCCAAAGGAAAAAAAGAAAAAAAAACAACACGTCGGTGCCTGCACGCCCTGGCTGGCCTCTTGCTCTTCTTCAACTCCCAACGGCTCGTGATTCCCGGGCGGACGGAGTGCTCTTGCCCATGCCATGCATCGCCATGTCCACCGCACTACTACATCCCATCCGTCCATCGATCTTTGGCAACACTAGTGCAGATCATACGCATGGACGACGACAACGGCGACGGTGAGCTAGCTGTTGGTGTTTCTTCGTCCCCGTGCGCTCTGCCATCACTCGACATAGCCAAGATAACGTTGGAGCCGAGTCCGGGATTTGCATCCTTGGCATCTACCTGCCGTCTCATTTCACTTTCACATGTGCTCTTTACAACCACTCGGCGCCTAATCCCCGGGGCGCCGGAGGAGCTACCTCTGATACGATCTCAACTCCATGTCGTGTACCTTTGATACCAGCAAGAAGATATCCACTCCCAGTTTCAGGATCCATGATCCATGTCAGGGGGAAGCAAATTATTAAAAGCTCTGGCCGGATTAAGTTGGAGGAGGAATGGAGAAATCCAATACCTATTGGTGCTTAATTAATTAATTAATTAATCAATCAATCATCTGCTACTACTAATATTCCCTCCGTATCAAAATATTCGTTGCTGTTGACTTTTACTCGCGGCGTTTGACCATTCATGTCATTTAAACATTTATTGTAAAAATATCTTTCAATGGTAAAGTAAGTCACGAACAAAACGAATGCTACTCGCATAGTTGAATAAGACGAATGGGAGAAAAAGTTAGCATTGACAAAATAATTTGATACGGACGTAATAGCTTTTTTTTGGCTTTGATTAGTGCGTACTGCGTAGTAGCTAGCACTGCTGATGAAGCTGTCGCGGCCTTTGGAAATAGGGATAGGTTAATGGTTCTTCCAGACTAAAGGTAGCCGATTAAGGTACAGTAGTGATCACTGATCAGCATGCACCTGCTAAATATAATGACAGGTAGGCCGGCGGGCATGAGCCACCAAAATTTCTTCTTTTTTTTTCCAGCATGTTCGCTTCAGCTTATTCAGCCGGCTTATCAGCCACCGAACAGTTTTTTTCTTTCACAATAAATGAGCCGTTTCAGCTTTTCAGCCGACTTATAAGTCCAGCCGAACAAGCCGTTGAAAGATTTTTTTTTAAAAAAAGCAAAAATTGAGCCAGCAAAATTTGACCCAGCCATCGTCCACGTAGCATAGCACTCCTACTACTACTGTACTGTACGAGAGTTGCAAAAGGTCCGGTATCCCAGGTCGCTACCCGAGCAGATCGTATTTTCTTGCTTCTCCATTCGAGGCGAGTTAACAATGTGGCGCTTTTGACCTCTAGGCTGCTTTAAATCCTAAACAATCCGATGAACCCACGGAGCGGTGCCTTGTGGCTCACTCACTCCGGACCCCGGAGTCGAGAGCCCAGACTTTTACGGCCGATCGGGCCGGGGTTGACGCTGACAAAGTTACGTACCATCAGTTAACTAATGATGCTAGAATAATCACCCTGCCTAATTACGTGCGCAAGCAACCAACCCCTGTCTGCTAGCTGCTTGCACCCACGTACTCGAGCTTTACACGCTTGCCTTCTAGAATGTTGACCGGAATGGCAACGAGGGTCGGGGGCATGCGTGGAAACTGGAGTAGAAGAAACCAAGATAGAAGACACTTTTGCTAGTCAGCCGTAAAGATCGCACGATGGCTGCTTTACTGTGGAATTTTAACCAACAGGTTAGCAGCTCCAAAGTCTCGTGCAGCTTCTCCAGCAGGCAGCGTCGCCATCGTACACTCTGCACGTACTCATCCAGTGATCAAGCAGCTCGCAGCAGGCTTTTGGCCAGGCCGGCATGCAGCGCCAGTAATCTGGCCTCAAATCTTGGACACAGGTGTCACCGCTCATCGTCTACCTCCATGCCGGACAGCACCCCGGAGCCCCCACCGACCGGTGGTTGCCGCTCCGGCCGCACGGCCACCGCCCGCAGCGGATCCGGTTTGACCTCGCCGCTCCCACGCTCGCCCCACCTCCAGTAACAGCGCGCCTCACTTCACTTCACTTCACTGCGGTAATAAAAGGCTGCGGCGCCGTGCAATGACGGATCTGCCCCTGCCCCGCCCCGCCCGCCGGACACGCTTCGCCTCGGAGCCTGTCCTCTTCCTGGCTTCCAGCGTGCGCGGCGGGGCTGCGACCACGAGCCCTTCCCCACCTGCCGTTACCCGAGCCGCACCGGCCCGGCCACGTGACAGCGCGCCGGGCCCGCGTGTCGGCGACGGAGTGGCTGGATCCGTTCGGTGTTTGGACTCCTGCTGCGCGTTCGGGGGGTCCGGCGGTGGGCTCGGCTCGCCGCTGGTATAAAGCGCCCGCGTCACCAACTCCCTTGGCCGCACGCACCCAGGAAATCTCAGCCGAGCGAGCCAGCGAGCTGGGTCACTCACAATTCTCGGCGAGCGAACGAGACAGAGACCTGTGATGGTGGCCGCGGTGCGCGCCGCCCCGGCGCTCGCCGACAAGCCGCCGGGGCTCGCGATGCTGGAGGTGGCGGCGGCGGCGGGGGAGGACCGGCTGTCGGACGCCGAGACGGCGTCGTCGACGGCGGCGCCCAACTCCAGCCTCAGTTCGGCCAGCAGCGCCGGAAGCCTGCCGCGGTGCTCCAGCCTCTCCCGCCTCTCCTTCGACTGCTCCCCCTCCGCTGCCCTGGCCGCTGCCGCGTGTTCGCCGCCACCCGCGCCGACGGCGTCGCGGCCGCACCGGTCGGGCGACGCGGCGTGGGCGGCGATCCGCGCGGCGTCCACGTCGTCCGCGGCGCCGCTCGGGCCACGGGACTTCAAGCTCCTGCGCCGCGTCGGCGGCGGCGACATCGGGACCGTCTACCTCTGCCGCCTCCGCTCCCCCGCGGCCGCGGCCGGAAGGGAGAGCCCGTGCCACCTCTACGCGATGAAGGTGGTGGACCGCCGCGTGGTGGCGAGGAAGAAGAAGCTGGAGCGCGCGGCGGCGGAGAAGCGGATCCTCCGGGCGCTGGACCACCCGTTCCTGCCCACGCTCTTCGCCGACTTCGACGCCGCGCCCCACTTCTCCTGCGTCGTCATGGAGTTCTGCCCCGGCGGCGACCTCCACTCGCTCCGCCACCGCATGCCCTCCCGCCGCTTCCCGCTCCCGTCCGCCCGGTGAGCACACTTCATCCTAGCTGCTACTTCGTTCTACACTTGGCCGCAAAGATCGAGTTTTTCTGTCATGTCCAGAGCGACGGATGCTGACCGCCGGCGGTACGTGCAGGTTCTACGCGGCGGAGGTGCTGCTGGCGCTGGAGTACCTGCACATGATGGGGATCGTGTACCGCGACCTCAAGCCGGAGAACGTGCTCATTCGCGCCGACGGCCACATCATGCTCACCGACTTCGACCTGTCGCTGGAGTCGACCTCCTCCCCGTCGCTCGAGTCCGCCGCCGGCAACGACGCCGCCGCCGCTGGCGACGCATCCACCTCCGCGTCCTGCTTCCCGGACCACCTGTTCCGGTTGAAACGCCGGCGTCGCCGCGCCGCCGCGCGACAGACGACGACGTTCGTGGCGGAGCCGGTGGAGGCGCGGTCGTGCTCGTTCGTGGGCACGCACGAGTACGTGGCCCCCGAGGTCGCCCGCGGCGGCCCCCACGGCGCCGCCGTGGACTGGTGGGCCTACGGCGTGTTCCTCTACGAGCTCCTCCACGGGCGCACCCCGTTCGCCGGCGCCGACAACGAGTCCACGCTCCGCAACATCGCGCGCCGCCCGCTCGCGTTCCCGCCCGGGTCGGGCTCCTGCGGCCCCGCCGACGCCGCGGCCAGGGACCTTATCGCCCGCCTCCTCGACAAGGACCCGGCCCACCGCCTCGGCTCCCGCCGCGGCGCCGCCGACGTGAAGGCGCACCCCTTCTTCAAAGGCCTCAACTTCGCGCTCCTCCGGGCCTCCCGCCCGCCCGTCGTCCCCGGCTCGTCGCCCCTGCACCGGTCCCAGTCCTGCCACGCGGCGCCGCCGCCGCCGGCGACGACGCCGGGTTCTACGCTGCCCCGCAAGAAGCCGATGCCGACGGCGGACGCGCGGTTCGACCTCTTCTGACCGACCGTCCGGCGGTGCCATTGCCGGCGGGAGACACGCCCCCCCGGCCGCGACGTCACGCATTGACCTAGCGAGCATCAGTCACCATTGTACACAGCGTTTATATAATCTAGTAATAGCAAGTAGCTAGTT
The DNA here is from genome assembly GCF_000263155.2 of Setaria italica. Taxonomy (NCBI): domain Eukaryota; kingdom Viridiplantae; phylum Streptophyta; class Magnoliopsida; order Poales; family Poaceae; genus Setaria; species Setaria italica. The sequence continues at coordinate 49,407,311 of NC_028452.1, read as the reverse complement.
TAATCCCTTGTAGTGTGCCATCATTAGTCTAATCGAGCACGAACCCTCGAACCCTTGAGCTAAGGCCGTGTTTAGTTGGGGAATTTGGGAGGTGCCAAATTACTGCTACAGCACTGTAGCACACTGTAGCGTTTCGTTTGTATTTGTGAATTATTGTCCAAATATTGACTAATTAGGCTCAAAAGATTCGTCTCGCAAAGTACAACAAAACTATGCAATTAGTTTTTAATTTCATCTACATTTAGTACTCCATGCATGTACCGCAAATTTGATGTGATGGGGAATCTTCTTTTTGCATAGTGTCAAAGTTGGGAGTTGGGAGTAACTAAACATGGCCTAAATCAAACTCTGTCGCTGGTTTCCGAGGCACGCCGTGGTTGATGGCCGAGCTGACTTGGCATCAATGATCTCCAGCTGATTGGAACAGGGGTCACATGGGTGTTGGACTTTGTCCGGTAAGCAGGGCGCTTGGGTAGGCGATTACATTAATGGCGGGTGTTGACCTGTCTCCCGGAGACGCCTCGTCCAGGCTTTGCTTGGGTTGGTTGGTGTGCCTGTCGGGGGCAGCCTGGCCTGGGTGATGGAGTGGTTTTGCTTGCTGGGGAGATTTGCGGCAGTCCCCAGCAAGGACGGGTAGTTTACTGCAGAATTTCTGACAACGTTTGGGTAGTACTTCCTCGTTTATCTTTACAAAGATGTGATACGATTTGACACAGGCGTGTGATATGATTTGATATGTCTCCTAAATTTCGAGAGTACATTTGATTATAAATAAGTTTATATTTAAAAATAAAAAAATGTTAGTTAAATTATTGGTAAAAAATTTGTAAAGTTTGAATCTGGATATACGTGTGAACCTTACAAAGATGTTTGTACATCTTTGTCTTGATGCAAACTAGGTGCATTGAACGAACAATCATTGTAACTTTTGCTAAAGAGGTAGCAGGAAAAGTTATTGCAAATTTGTTATGAGCTACTCCGTCCGTTTATAAGAAAAATACTCCATCTATCCTAGAAAGAATTACGAATCTGGACGAGTGCTTAGCCATGAATAATCAGATCGATATTGGAGATGATTGGTTCGAGGCAGTTAGTTTTCAAGAAGAAACATTGGCCTGCGAAAACGATACATTCAATTGTTATTTGTAGGTACACTGGTTCTAAGTTTCTAACCAAAGGATATATTCTTTTCGGAATATATGTGGACTTCTAGTATTTTATTTTGTTTAAACCCACTAATACATGTGACTGAGGCACTGGTCAATACCTGGGGAGAGTTTCTTTTCTTTTCGTTTTTCTAAAAGACGGTGAGAACTATTGCTCTCGATGAACAGGTTGGTTAGAGAGATAGCCAAGGGCTGAGTGGCGATCACGTGCCGGGAGCGGCTGCTGCCTGCCTGCCTGCCTGCATGCCCTGCAGGGGGGAGGGGCCCCATGGCGCGGCGACCACGCCACGGCGCTTGCAGCTGTTGCGTGTGCCGGTGCACCAGCTTGCCGCCGCAGCTGCAGGTTTCAGCTCAGGCAGGCAGGCAGGGGCGCCCGCGAAGGACGGGACCGGTGGACGGGGACCGATCGGGCAGGTAGCAGCGGTTGCCGATGCCGGCGGGCGTCGCCGTCGCGGAGCCCTTTCCCCCGCCGATCGGTCCATCGTTGTCGGGGGGCCCCGGGGTCGCCGGCCTACGTCCAGCGACCAATCGGACGGCTCGCCGGCGCCGAACGGCCGAAGCATCCGAAACGGGAGTTCCGGTGGCGTGCCACACTAGCACCGTGCTTGGAAGTGTCCTCTCTGCATTGGCCATAGGCTGGAGCGACCTCGAGATCCAGCCATGGCGAACCCTCGGGGCTTGGGCCAGTTGTTCTTGGCCGGCTCCTCCACTCCAGACTCCAGAAGTGCAGACCACACATGGTGAGCTACTGAGCATCCATCCGACATTAATCCGGAGCTGCAGACAGCAGAGGCTTCGCACAGTGCTGTGACGTGACCCGCGGCTCATCCCAGCACGAAGCAACCGCCATAAGCCTGCGCCAACGCGCCAGCCCAAGCGGCCAGGCCCGGGGCCTGGCCATGCACGCGAACGGGTCTGTCTGAACTCTGAAGCTGTGCTCTGATGTCTGCTGATCCGCATGCGCCATTGGTGCAGTCGCAGACCTGCTTGGGGTTTTGACCCCAAACCCGGCAATGAAATTCGCCTGGATTGGGGCCGCGGCGAGGACGGGACGGGACGGGACACGGGGCTGTGGAAACTTCACTTCGCGGTAAAAGAAGGCGGCCCTGCGTGTGATTTTGGCCTTGTTTAGTTGGTCAAATTGGGATGTGCCAAATTACTGTGCTGGTACTAGCACACTGTAGCGTTTCGTTTGTATTTGTGAATTATTGTCCAAACATTGACTAATTAGGCTCAAAAGATTCGTCTCGCAAAGTACAACAAAACTGTGCAATTAATTTTTAATTTCATCTACATTTAGTACTCCATGCATGTACCGCAAGTTTGATGTGATGGGGAATCTTCTTTTTGCATAGTGCCAAAGTTGGGAGTTGGGGGTGAAGTAAACAAGGGCTTTGACGTGCGGCTGCCTGTTGGTACGGGGTAATTTTCTGAAGGTGCGAATCAGCGAGTGCGATGCTGCTTGAGAGCTCGATGAGCAAACAATGGCGGTGGGAATTGAAGGTTAAAAGCTGCATGTTACTCCGGCTGAATTGGCACTCGATTGGGCTTGGGCAGGCATTTATAACCGAGCGGCTAGTGCAGGATCGCTTTTACTGGAGCTCCAACCGGCATCGATTACGACGGGGCAGAGGCTCGTCATCGAGCTCGATCGCCATGGCCGCAGGTCAGTTTTGCTGGCGCGGCTGGTCTCACTGCTACTCTTAGGAGAAAAGGACAAGCACTAGATTGCGGTTCCTGATGTCATTGCATGGCCGCAGCAGCGCGAGGCAGGCGAGGCTGCCTGTAAAAAGCTCGCGGCTATCGATCACCATGCAGTGCAACGCCTGGCGCAGGCCTAGGATCAGCATCAGCCTAGGAACGCAGGCAGCTCGTGCTGGATGGAGTAGAGGAGGAAGGAGCTCAGCATGCTCATCAAAAGTCTGAAGGCACGGCGCGGACGCAGCCCGCAGCGGCATGCGGATAGGAAAAGCCTGCTCGCCTCCTCACGTCCGACCTCGAACCCTGCGCGGCTGCGCAGAGCACAGTGCACAGAGCACGGAGCAGAGCTTCTCCACCCATGACCCCCGGCCATCTCGGGCCGTGTTTAGTTTGGCGAATTTGGGGGTGCTAAATTACTGTTACAGCACTGTAGCACACTGTAGCGTTTCGTTTGTATTTGTGAATTATTGTCCAAATATTGACTAATTAGGCTCAAAAGATTCGTCTCGCAAAGTACAACAAAACTGTGCAATTAGTTTTTAATTTCATCTACATTTAGTACTCCATGCATGTACCGCAAGTTTGATGTGATGGAGAATCTTCTTTTTGCATAGTGTCAAAGTTGGGAGTTGGGAGTAACTAAACATGGCCTCGACTTCATTGGGCATGCAGCAGAGCCAAAAAGCTGCATGGGAAGATGAGAGGAAACTGGAGCCATGGCGCGTTGCTTGAGCACGTCGCATCATCAGCTAGGCTACCAGCCTTCTTGGCGCTAGCTGCTACGTGGAGTACTGTGCTGTGCTCTAGTACCCAGCAGGAAAGGATCGTAGGCGTAGACGCGTAGCCTAGGGCTGCGCAATGACACGTTCGTACGCACGCGCGGCTGGGGCTGGGGGGTAGGGCCCGGTAGGGGCTGACAAGGTGGACCCGACGCCTGTGACGCCATTACCAATCCCCAGGTCGAGCGGCGAGGTCAGCATGGAGGTCGGATCGTGTTGTCCTGTGCGATCCATGGTCGTCGGATGCCATTTGCCATGCTTTGCGTTTGGTTGGGAGACAATGTAGAACGGGACAGTCCCATCCCAATTTTTCGGGATGGGATGATCCCATTTCTTGTTTGGTTGAATGGGATGAGGTCGTCCCAATTTTTTGTTTGGTTGGAGAGATTGCGACAGACGGGACGAGCACCGTTTTCTCCTTCTGTTAACACCGTTCGTGGGACCCACCTGTCATACTAACTGCCGAATCTCAGGGGCCGGCCGCGCCCGCGGCGGAGCTCCCGCCCGCGCCGGCCGCGCCCGCCCGCGCCGGCCGCGGCGGAGGTCCCGCCCGCGCCGGTCACGCCCGCCCGGAGCTCGCCCGCGCAAACGGCGCGTGACGGGGGCGAAGTGGGATGCCCCCGTCCGCTCGTTTTGGTGGGATGGGAGCATCCCACATCTGGAGGGTATATTCCCTCATAGGGATGTCCCCATCCCACCTGTCTCCAAACCAAACATGGGACGAAGTGGGATCGTCCCGTCCCGTCCCACTTCATCCATCGAACCAAACGCACCCTTAGATGTTGGCACCACAGTGAGAGAGTGCTGGCTGAGCTTTTATGGAGCGGACTTTGGGCTGGAAGTGCAAGGCCCAACCCAAATATCATAACCCAGGCCGGCACAGCAGTATCTGGCGGCCCATATTACACTGATCTTCGGAGCCAAACTCCATCAGTATACAAACCTTCTTGTTTTTCTTGAGGGCATCCATCAGTATACAAACTGAGCAGGTAATTTCCCAGGCAGTACAACCACCTTCTTCCCCATCTGTTCTCTTCTCTACCGAACATTTACATCGAAATGTTGCCCAAAAGGATTTTCTACAACAAAAGCGTCAACAGGCCTCTCAAAGATGGAAGCAAAGCCTCTGTTGCTGTTACCGCATCCAGTTTTAGTTTACAGAGTACAGATACTGACCTTCGGTAAGGACGATTTTCCCTTCCGAAAAAGGTACTGCAGGATACTTCTGAAAAGGCATGGCGCACCCTTCGCTACAAGATTAAGCAAAGAAGATCCAATGTGCGAAGTGCAGGCAATTGTTCTCCCTTCAACCTCGTGTTACTTGGTTTCCTGAAACAAAGATAAATAAAAAAAAATCAGAAACATCTCTGCATTTACAGCACAGAATAGAGCTTGCCCATTGACGACGAAACCAAATCAAGATATGTCCATTTGTCATATGGTTGACTTAACCACTCATGTTCGAATACTTCTCTTGTTCCATCTGTTTCTGTTAGCAAGTGGGATCCATAGAAGATTGTGATTGCATCCACCTTTTACATTTTCTTTCTGTAAAAGTCTCTACGTGTTAACGTACTCTGATAGTACCGCTTATGGTAATTAGCTTACACAGTAGGAAGACTATCCCGTACACAACCCTATCCAAGACGGTATTATACTACAACTTGCTATGACTTAGTCGCAATAGAAAGTACAAGGCAAATTTCCTATCGTTTTAAGCCAGTCTGATATGCCGTTTGCAGACATGGATCATGAGCAGATGGCATTACAGTATTAATATCACACTAGGTGTAGCTAATAGACTGCCAAAGCAATTGATCTCCAGCCATGTATCCAACCATGCAGGAACCAATTGTCCTAGTACTCTTCATACTATGCATCTTCTTTCCAGCAGAGGTTATGCCAGATGGAGCCTCTTCTGGGCCCTCTGTGTCATTGCCAGGCTGCCCCGACAAGTGTGGTGATGTGTCCATCCCCTATCCCTTTGGCATCGGCGAACAATGTGCGGCAAGAAGCATAAACAGCTACTTCATCGTCACCTGCAACGACACCTTCCAACCACCGCGGCCAACAGTCGGTGAAGCAGTGGTTGAGGTCACCAACATCTCACTGGAGTACGGTGAGATGCGTGTGCTCAGTCCCATCAGCCACATCTGCTTCACGTCGAGCACTTCTTTCACCAAGTTAATCGGGGGTTATGAGCTGCAGTCCACCCCCTTTCTCCCCTCCCCTTCACGCAACCGATTCACAGCCATCGGTTGCAACACCCTAGGACTTATCGGCGGGTACCAGGGCGCCGCAAGCCAATATGTGGCTGGATGCTACTCCTACTGCGAAGGCGTCAACAGCACATCTGATGGCGCACCGTGCGCTGGGATGGGCTGCTGCGAGGCTGCCATCCCTGCGAACCTCACTTCCTTTGGAGTGATGTTTGAGATGAACCAGAGCAAGGTATGGGGCTTCAACCCTTGCTTCTATGGCATGGTTGCCGAGGTCGGGTGGTACAGCTTCAGGCAGCAGGACCTCATCGGCCGCCTCGCGTTCATTGACGCTAGAGCCAAGAGGGGCGCCCCCATCATCGCCGACTGGGCCATTAGGAACAGCTCGTGCCCAGTAGAGGGGAAGGAGCCACCACCCGGCTATGCCTGCATCAGTGCAAACAGCTACTGCATGGGTGCAAACAATGGTCCAGGGTATCTATGCCAATGCTCCAAAGGATACGAGGGTAACCCTTATATTCTGAATGGCTGCCAAGGTATGTGTTTACTGAAGTAAAATTGGTCCGGAGTTTCCAGGATACTCCTCTAAAAATCTGATCAAGCTCTGAATACTATCCAGTTTTTTACTGGCATTGAGGTTGAAATGTCTTAATAAACCTCCACAAAATCTCATGAACAACATCAATAAACATTCAATCAAAATTTCACCTTGTTTCAGCTACTGTCACTGCTAAGAAAAACACAAAAAATTGCTGGCAAGCATGACACGTGTCATCATTTTTTTTACAACAGGCCATGCATGTCATCAATTTGTTTGTTTTTTTACTTCTGAACTGGTAACAGAATGAGTCAACACTAGTGTAGGTTGCATATTCATTTCGTAATATTTAATTTCGGGAGTAGTTATGGAAAAGTTATTTACATCATTACAGAGTCAACTGACCTTTTTTACTTGTTGAAATTTTCTAACCTTCCATCCATTTGAGTTTAGTTTAACTTATCTGATTGCTTGTGTGTTTATTTGTATCTTCAGATATAGATGAGTGCTTGCTGCGCACGCAAGATTCCAAGTATGAAGAATTGTATCCATGTAGAAAAGGGGTTTGTCACAATACACCAGGAAGCTACTTTTGCAAATGCAAAATGGGAACAAGATCTGATGGCACAAATTTTGGATGCCAATCTATACATGCTTCATCCAAACTAGTTATTGGTAAGGACTATGTGTATACAATTCAATTCTGTTTAATCTACACTAGGATTTACATCGTGATAACAAACATTCACAGGTAAGAAATTAAGTATTAACCTCAATGAATACCATAACAGATGTTCTACTGAAATTCTATTTCCTAAAAAAAAGAATCTTTACAAAATCCCTTTTAATGTCTGTTCTATGAACCTGGGAAGAAATCAGGATTAGTATACATCCTAAGCAAGGAAGACTGCATTCTAAATTTGTACTCAATGTTTACTAGAATCTGTTTTCCTTTGTTAATTTTTTTGCAGGCCTCAGTGTTTCAGCAATCATGTTGATGGCTTTGGCATGCTTGTACACCATGCAATTACAAAGGAAAAGGCACATGATGGAGAAAGAAGAATATTTCAGACAAAATGGAGGTCTCAAGTTATATGATGAAATGAGGGCAAGGAAGGTTCACACGATTCATATTCTTACAGAGAAGGAGGTAAAGAGAGCCACAAACAATTATAGTGAAGATCGAGTACTTGGATGTGGTGGTCATGGAATGGTCTATAGAGGAACTTTGGATGACCACAAAGAGGTTGCCATAAAGAAGTCTAAGATAATAAATGATGACTGCAGGGAAGAATTTGTCAATGAGATAATAATTCTATCTCAAATCAACCACCGAAACATCGTGAGGTTACTAGGCTGTTGCTTGGATATAGATGTCCCAATGTTGGCGTATGAGTTTGTCTCCAATGGAACTTTATCCAAGTTCCTTCACGGTGATGATCGTACATCACCAATCCCCTTGGATCTTCGCCTGAAGATTGCTACACAATCAGCAGACGCTCTTGCTTACTTACATTCATCAATATCTCGCACCACTCTACACGGAGATGTCAAATCTGCCAATATCCTGTTGGATGATCAGCACAATGCAAAGATCGCAGATTTCGGAGCATCAGCACAGAAGTCCATGGAGGAAAGTGAGTTCATCATGTTTGTACAAGGAACACTTGGCTATCTTGACCCTGAGAGCTTTATCAGTCATCAGTTGACAGAGAAAAGTGATGTCTACAGTTTCGGAGTAGTTCTTCTGGAGTTGATCACAAGAAAAAGGGCTATGTTTGCTGATAAGTTCAACGAAAAAAAATCATTGTCTTATATCTTTCTCTTAATGTTCCGTCATAATAAGCACCGAGTTATGATAGACACTGAAATTCTAGATGAGGCAGTTATGGAGGTGCTTGAGAAGCTGGCCCAACTAGCAGTGCGCTGCCTATGCCCAAGTGGAGATGACAGGCCAACAATGAAGGAAGTTGCAGAGCGCCTACAAATGTTGAGGAGGCTCCACATGGACGCAAGTAGTGATTGCGAAGACAGTCATTATGCAAACAACCATGGAGGATCACCGTCACTGGTTGCCCCTTTGGACGAAATGACATACTCCAGCATGGAGACATCTACGCTGATCTTTGCATAGATCTTGCAACACGATACTTCTACACCTTTTTCTTTAAAGATACTGCTACTCTGGATACTTGTGTATGGTACTTGCTGATGTATGTAAAATTATAAAAGTACATAGTAATTATTAAGCTGTTTCCACAACACACTGCGTAGGATATGATGCAACATTTACAAAATTCTGCCTTTTGAATTGATATGTATGATACATCACTGCAAGCATACAACTACCCATGTTGTTTTATCATGTATGATATCTACATGTAGTAATTTGTACATGAATACCCACTTACCCAGCTTGAGTTTTAACACATCTTTAGGTGAAAACCAGCAATGACCTTACCATCTGCGAATTTAGAAACAAAAGGGAGGTGCCTGACCTGGAAAGAGAATTTTGTTTGGCCCTTGGGTCAAATCAACTAAAAGGACTGCATAATAAACATTCATCAATTCTTTTAGTTCGGATAAGTGTCTCCTTAAATACCTCTTCCAGACTAAGTGGGACTCCTGCTCTTAAAAAACCTTGCCATTTCAACATTTTCAGATGAACAGTCAAAGTGAAGTTATTTCTTCAGTCTATGCACCGAACTGAGTTCAGTTTGTTTTTCCTGATCAAGGTAATTCTATTGTTTTTTACCAAAAACAAAGCCTTTTAGTCCCAAGCAAGTTGGAATAGGGAACTCTATTGTTCCAAATAGTAAAAATGTCTTCAGTTCTATACCACAGAAGAGCTGTTTATCTGGATACATGGAGCAAATTTACCTGGCTTGAAGGCTGAAGTGTGCGATTCCTTAAGCTCCTTGGTCCACCTGGACTCCTGGAATCTTGCTTGGAGTTGGAGCTCCCAGGCAACTGACATCACATCTATGCCTCTTCTTCATGTGGGTGGCTAAGCAGCTTAATTTCCTCCTCGCTATCCAATCATGGGTTCTGAGTTGCAATCCAATTGCGTTACTGTTACCACTGTGATCAACTCAACATCTCAGTGCTGCTTCTCTACTGCAACAAGAAACACATGTTGCACAGCTTTTCAATAGCTTCACACACATAATGCAAATTCAATAATCAGCAAACTAGATCATGTATGGTGAAGTCATTAAATTTTAGTTTTGAGACACCTATGTTGCAAAATTACCACAAGCTTTCCATGGTGGGAGTATGGTTTATCTCAACTACTGATTAAGGGAGTCATGCATGATTAAGAGCAGCCTAAGCAGTGAATGTTTGGTACTTGCATCGCTTTGAAGTTACATACCCATGTGGGACAGGACCAATGTGAAGAAACGCATGTTAAAAATCGTCGAAGTGTATCCGTTCCTGACCAGCATGTTTTGCAATGAACAATAATCAAGGAATGACAGTACCATGAAGCACCACACTGCTCTGCCCTACTGTCTTCTTGATTCCAACCTCTTGCATCACCTCTCCCATTCTTGCGCCAGCATGCCAATTCCCATCTTCTAAATAGACATTCCTAATGGTCACATACCGACCAGATTGCTGGGGGCCAAGAGCTATCAGTTTCTGCCCAATCTCCACAGCAAGTTCCACATTTCCATGGAGCTTGCAAGCCCCAAGAAGAGCACCCAAAACAGAAGCATCAGGCACAAAGGGCATCCTCTCTATAACCTGAATGGCTTCCACAAAGCGGCCATCACGGCCTAGGAGGTCCACAAAACATCCATAATGGACCATCAATGGTGTCACTTTGTATTCGGCAACCATTGCCTCGAACCAGTATAACCCAACCTCCACCAACCCTGCACGAGCACAAGCCGTCAGAAGGGCCAGGAAGGTTATCTGATTTGGCAAGAAGTCTTCAGCCCTCATCATGTCGAACTTCACCAGCGCTTCAGTCTCCATCCCATGATTAGCCAGTGCCGACAACAGCGCATTCCATGTGCAAACCTCCTTCTTGTGGACAGCATCAAAAGCACTCCTACAGCAGCCAAGCCTCCCATGCTTCCCATACATGTCAACCACAGCTGTGCCAAGGAACGCTGTGAGGTCAAGCTCATGACGGACAAGGTATGCGTGGACAGCCACCCCCGCGGCAAGCCCCTCGGCACCATCAAGGTGGCACAGGCCGAGAGCACACTA
>NC_028452.1:49384577-49396590 GCF_000263155.2 Setaria italica | reverse complement strand
CAGACACGGCGTCCCTCGCGGCCATCCGCCTGAAGAAGGTCTCCGCCGCTTCGAGGTCCCCGGCAAGGCACAGCGCGTCGAGCAGGGCGTTGCAGGCGGCGAGATCCGGGCTCCCCTCCATCTCGTCGAACACCTTGCGCGCGTCGCGAGCCGGGCGGCCCGTCCGGCCGTAGGCGCTGACGAGCGAGCAGGCGACGAAGCGGTCGGCAGCGAGGCCGCGGCGGAGGCACTGCGCGTGGAGCGCCCCCGCGGCGGCGGCGGAGCCCGAGGCGGAGGCGGACTTGAGGAGGGAGGGGAAGGAGTGGCGGTTCGGGCGCGCGCCGCGGGCGAGCATGGCGGAGAAGAGGCGCAGCGGGGCGGACGGGGGAGAGGATGAGGAGGCAGAGGGTACACGGAGGTGCGCGTGGGCGAGACAGTTGTAGGGGAAGGCAGTGATGGTGGCGGCGGAGCGTTCGGGGTCGGGGAGCAGCGCGCCGGAGGTGAGGAGGAGCGCGTGCAGCTGCAGGAGGCGGCGCGGGAAGGGGAAATGCTCCCGGAGGAGGCGCTCGATGACGGCGTACGAGTACGGGGACGCTCGCCGCATGGGCGCACGTGCGCTCCAGAAACCTCGCCGCCGGCCGGCCGGTAAAGCGAGCCGCCCCCCGCCACCGCTCGACGTCTCCTCCGCAGGGAGTGCGCTGCGCGCGCGCGGCTCCGCGCTCCGTGGCCGCGAACTGTGCAACCCACCAGAAGATCTCCGCTGGCCGGACTGGACTGGGCCCCTAACTACGATCGGCCCAATAAACAAGAAGCTCGAGGCTCGCTTATGGATCGAATTGTGGCCCAGATATGGATCGCCACAGAATTTTCGGGCCGTTGTTTTTTTTTCCCCTTCTCTCCCCATCTTCTTTTCTATTGTATATATAATGTACCGGATTTACACTCACAAAAATATACTGGTTCAACTGAAAGGAAAATAAGAGGTTAGTAACTTCAAGCATGCCACGTAATTAAGATAACTAAGCCAAGTATACAGAATTATATTTAAATCCATGCAAAAATGGGTTCTGTGACAACACACCAGGAGGCTTCTTATGTGCAGATGCAAGCTCTGCAGGTTTGGCGAAAGATCAGACGGCACACATTGTGGATGTACACCTAGGCAAGAGCTAATGGGGTGTTTCAGTGCCCGTCGTATCGGATGTTTGATACTAATTAGAAGTATTAAATATAGTCTAATTATAAAACTAATTGCACAGATGGAGTCTAATTCACGAGACGAATCTATTAATCCTAATTAGTTCATGATTTGACAATATGGTGCTACATTAACCATTTGCTAATGATGGATTAATTAGATTTAATAGGTTCGTCTCGCGAATTAGACTTCATCTGTGTAATTAGTTTTGTAATTAGCTCATGTTCAGTCCTCCTAATTAGCATCCAAACATCCAATGTGACCCTACTAAAGCTTAGCACCTTTATCCAAACACCCTCTAAAGCAAAAAGCAAAGTAGCCAAATCCTCTACATTATGTGGATATCCACCGTAGCCTTGCCATGGTGACCTGCTGATGCTGGCTACCAATCATCTTAGGTCTTGTTTAGTTGTCCAACTTTGGATAACCAAAATTACTGTAGCGCAACTGTAGCATTTCGTTTGTATTTGTGAATTATTATCCAAACATTGATTAATTAGGCTCAAAAGATTCATCTCGCAAAGTACAATAAAACTGTACAATTAGTTTTTAATTTCGTCTACATTCAGTACTCCGTGCATGTACCGCAAGTTTGATGTGACGGGAAATTTCTTTTCATCCGTGCTAAAGTTGGGATTATGGGAGAACACATGAGCTCCCTGCGTTTTCTGGGTTTGATGACAATTCCTTGGATAATCACACCCCCAACTCCCACCTTTGGCACCATGCTATGAGAAGATATCCCCATGACGTCACACTTGCGGTACATACGAGGAGTACTATATGTAGACGATATTAAATAACTAATTGCACACTTGTGATGCACTTAGTCTGACAGATATTTAGAGTCTAATTAGACAATGTATGGATAATAATACACAAATACAAACGAAACGCTACAGTGTGCTACAGTGCTGTACCAGTAATTTGGCACCTCCAACTTTTGGCAACTAAACAAGGCCTTGGATTCGTGAGTCTCGGGTAGAAACTTTGTGCAAATCACAAACTAAATGTAGGTACTTTTGCCATGTCTCGATTTGTTTTCCCAGTCTAAGACCAATGTATTTATTCTTGCAAAAGTTCATGTGTTGGTGCAAGCAATACCCCCTCCCCTGCACCGCACGTGCAACGTTCGGTGTTTTCGGGAGATGATGAGCTTGAGAAGGTAAATTCATACTCCAACGGAAGACAGATGAGAGTCAAGATTTACCTGCACTAGCGTGCAAATCCAACTGCGCCGTGAGAAATCCGTGTAAAAGTGGGAAGTGCACTCCGTGCAAATTCAAGAATTTCTGTAAAAAAATCTTGCACAATTATTTCAAATCAATCGTCCATCCGGTTAAACTCTGTCTCTGCTATTGGTAGATTTTGATAGCCAGGAATTGAAAGATCACCACCTCGCCTTCCCCCTGCAGAGATTTGTGACAGTGCTCCTGATCAGAAGAGCAAATCTCATCTGGATCCGTATAGAGCTTTTCAAAAAATAAAAAATCCAAAAGGATGCGCGATACAAATATTACAGTTCCCTGGACTTTAACTTTTTTAATACTTACTAGCAAGATGCCCGTGCGTTGCTACGGTGAAACGACGTTACTTAGCGCATAATGTTTTTTATCGTGTCATATAGCGCACCATATTTTTTATCGTGTTGCGTAACATTTTTATCGCGTTGCTCCGGCAGTTTGTTGCGTGTGCGGTCTCCGCGCGGTTGGATATGGACACGCTCACACGTTGCTCCAGTAATACAAAAAATAGAGCTCATATGAGATGAAAAATAGAAAAGAAAAGCGTGGACAGGCTTAGGATATTATTTATTATTTTTGAGAATTTTTGAGGAATTTTTGGGACAAGGGAAGGGCTCTAGGTAAAAAGACGTGTGCACTTAGCGGGTGCACCTAGCGATTTCTTGGTGGCTGACGCAATGAGTGGGTGGGAACTGATGCTGGCACTATTTCGTGGAACCTCCCCCTCTTCTCTCCTTTTATCACCCGAACCCCTTTCTCTTTACAATATGGACTGCAGGTTGATTACACAAAACATCAGGGGGTTAATTTACAGCTGGCACGTGCACTAGCACCGGCGCGTCCTCTCCTCTTGGGCCACGCAAAACGGGACAGACATGCTGGCATTTCCAGCTCCCTTTCCTCGCACCGCACGTCCGCAGCACCTATCCGGCACGGGCGCACACGGCTGTCCCCTCCCCCCTTCCCCACGCATCGCACCAACAGAAAGGAAGAGAGAGAGAGAGAGATTCGCCGCCACCGCAATGCAGCGCCTCTCCCTGGGCTCGCCGGGCGGGAGGCAGCATTCTTTGTAGTGGGAAGGAATTAAACAGCAAATGCGGTGGCTCTCACTAATTATACGGACCTTTTCTTGGTATGTGTCATATACGGACCTTTTCAGATTATTAATTATAATTAAATCGGAAATGCCACTACTAGATCATATTATTATATTATATTATAATATAATCGGAAATGCCACTCATTGCGTCAGCCACCAAGAAATCGCTAGAGAGAGAGAGAGAGATTCGCCGCCACCGCAATGCAGCAATGGAATCTTTTCGACAATTCAAGCCTGCAATGGAATCTTTTCGGGGTTAGCAAGCAATCTAACCGTTCTTTGATTAATCGACATTAATGCTAAAGCGGACCAGATAGATGCATTTCCCGTCTCGGTGCGGCATTCGATGCTCTTACTGTTCTACGATACTATGTCTATGCCGTAGCTGGTGGCGAAGCCATTGATGACAAACGAGAAGTGCTACGCGCATGTTAGGTCACATCAACCAAAAGACAATCACATCGGCCGGAATGCCATGCGTGAAGTGAGATTGTCAAAAAGGGCCTGCATCTGGATATCTCCACTGGTTGCTATTATCTCCACTGGAGAGGAGCATCTTAGTATCGATGCTGCAGGCGCTAGCAGCTGCATGCATGGTACTGCCCATCAGTAGTGCTGCATGACTTAACATGCACACGTAGATAATGACGTGGAGGTACGTGAGGAGGTAGAGCCTGCGTTCTTTGTAGTGGGAAGGAATTAAACAGCAAATGCGGTGGCCATTTTCTTGGTATGTGTCATATACGGACCTTTTCAGATTATTAATTATAATTAAATCGGAAATGCCACTACTAGATCATATTATAATATAATCTTTTGAAGCCTCTCCACTGCTATATAAACGGCTCGAGCTCGCACCTAGGCCTCTGCATTGCGTGGTGGCGAGGTGCGGCGTAGCGTGACTCCACTGCACTACTAGCATAGCCGACATCGACGGCAGTGACGATCAATGGGGATGCGGGCGTTGGTTGTGGCCATTTTGCTGCTGATGCCGTGCTTCAACGTGATCCTAGCGGTGAGACCGTTTCCGGAAGCGGTGGCAGGAGACGGCCGCGGCTATCAGCTGGGGCACGGCGGCGAGGCAGTACCGATCATGCGAGCGCCGTCAAAACGCGCGCGCCCGGGCGGAGGCAACTGCAGATCGTTCCAGGGCCCCCACCCGCCGTGTGAGGCTGTGCCGACCGTAGGGGTGGGCGGGGGTGATTAACAGCGTGTTCGGGGCGCTGCTTTGCAGCTGCTGGCAGCAGGCAGCGTGCAGCGGCAGTCATTCGAACATGCTGTAAGTTTGCTTATATACAATACAAGTTTGCTTAGATTTAAAACTAACCTTGGTTATATATTGCTTATATACAAGGTTAGTTTTAAATCTAAGGTATTTAGAGGATGATCTCTAAAACAGCTGGAATTAAATATGGCTACAACGGGGCTATAGCTGTAACCTTGGTTATATATTGTTGTAAGTTTGCTTAGTTTTAAATCTAAGGTATTTAGGGGATGATGCTGGAATTAAATATGGCTACAACGGGCTATAGCTACCAAGCTTATGTAACAACCTCTGTAACCGGAGATTTAAAACCTTGGTTATATATTGTTGTATTATTTGCACCACGTTTTATAATTGTATGCGTATATGTTTCCACGGGCGATGAAGATGAAAAGAATGAAGAAACCAAGCAGGAATACATTCTCCTGTGTGATTCCACGGGCGTATACCTTGTGAAGCATATGCTCCGATCCTCCACTACTAGCAGATCCATATGATAGTTGAATACACTCTCCTGTGTGATTCCATGGAGAAATGGATTCTTTGGAAGAAGCTGTTTATAGTAGATCGATATGATACTTGTTTTAGTGTAGATAATTAATGCGACAATAAAATAGTCTCTGGCGTAGCTGAATTTTCTACCATGTTGTAAAGTTCATTAGTTAGGTCGACGTCATGTGATCGAGGCGACTTAGGTTATTGAATATATGGTTGTATTCCTCGTTCGTTAAAGCAATAATAATTATTGTATTCGTTCGTTAAAAGATGCGGGCAAACATTCTTTATGCAGGCAAACATTCTTTATGGCTTTATTTGTTTGCAGAAAGCAATCTGTGTGATATATGACGTACGTCATGCGGCATTATATTTAGTTTGTTCCAATTGTTTTATTGCAGTATTCTCGATGCTTCACAACTGGCTCCATCTTTTCCTCTTCTTCTGGTGATTAGCTCATATATGAATCATGACTTTTATATTTTTATTTTTGATGACAAGTGACGCAATATTGCAATATGCGGCTCCATCATGCGTTACACGTAAGCTAGCTGAGACTAGCTAGCTCATAAATCATGACTTTTAGATTTTCTCTTAATGAAGCATGCATGGGCATGTTGCCGCACGAAATTCATCCGCGCTGTGACATGGCCACAAACGATTGCTTTCCGACCAAAGCAACAAAGGTACCTCCCATTGGACTTCAGATTGAAGATTGCTGCACAATCAGCATAAGCTCTTGCCTACATGCATTCATCAACTTCACGCACAGTTCTGCACGGGGATGTCAAATCTCTGAATATACTCCTGGATAATGAAATACAACGCAAAAGTGTCAGATTTTGGAGCATCAGCGCGCACTGAAGCCCATGGACAAAAATGATTTCGTTATGCCTATCCAAGGAACTCTTGGCTATCTTGATCCTGAGACTTTTGTCAGTCGTCACCATCTAACTGACAAGAGTGATGTATACAGCTTTCGGGTTGTTCTTTTAGAGCTAGTTACAAGAAAGAGGGCTATATACTTCGATAATCTTAATGAAAAGAAATCACTATCTCATACTTTCATACTGATGTCAACCAGAATAAGCTCTGGGATTTGGTGGACTGTGAAATAATAGACGAAGAAGTTATGGTAGTACTTGAGAAACTAGCTGAGCTTGTCATGCATTGCCTGAGCCCAAGAGGAGATGAGAGGCCAACAATGAAAGAAGTTGCAGAGCGCCTACTAATGCTGAGGAGACTCCAGATGCAGTTAGTAACCAAAACGAAACCTATTAGAGTGCGTTACTCTCATGAAAGACCATCGAGGCCTGTTGCTTCAGATGGGACAAGGTACCAGAGCATGGAGACAACTAAACTAGTGTTTGATGTAGATGCCTGAATATAGTAGCAGATGCATGGTATTTGGTAGATTTCTTTTATTTTGAGGACGCTGGCGGGTCCACGGATGGCTCACCCACGCGCTCGCTCCCGCTCCCCCGCCCACGGTCCCCACGACCACCCCTCGCCGGCGGCCACTCCGGCGCCGGCGACCACCACCAAACGCATCAGCTCACCCACCAAGGCCCTTTCCCCTGACGCTGCTCCGTTCTACCCGTCGGGTGGAAGAGGCAAGGAAGTGCGCTGGCGAGACGACGACTGCGACTCAGACGGGACTTCGTTCTACGCCGGCTCCCCGCCTCCTTCCTACCGGGAGGTCCTGCTCCGCCCCCCACCCGCCTCGCCGCCGCGGCAACCACACATCGCTGCCGCTCAGGCCCCCTCACCCACGCGCGCACCCCCCGCGCCGTCGACCACGGACCGACACGGCCGCCGTCCCGAGGGACGCCGCGGCCTGACTGTCCTGGTCCACGGCCTTCCCGCGCGGCGCACGGAAGATACCGGTTCCCGGGGACGGATGCGATCTGCCCTGGGCCAGCCCACGCCGGAGCCGACACCGGCCGCGGAGGATGGCTGGACTAAGGCGGAGAGCCGAAAGACAAGATCCAGGCGTCGGAGACGGCAACGCCTAGCTCAGCGCCATGCGGCCGCGCCCCCGCCCGTGCCCGCTGTCAGGAACATCCCCAGCGAGTTCCAGGGGCAGGTGCCTCAATTGCCTATCATACAAACACTTGGTGGCCACCTGCCGTCTCCCGTTGCGATGCTTCCGTTGCCGGGGTTTCTGGCATCTTGCCCGCGACTGCAAACGGCCGCGTAGCCCCGTCAGCTCCGTCTCTCGCCGACGAGGGTGGACGTCGTTCGTGCGCCAGCGACGTACCTCGCCGCCAACACCTCGGGGCCCGCGAGCGCAAGGACGCACTCCCTCCCCGTCGGCGCTCAGCAACACCAACCCATCGCGTGGTCGCTCCCCCCTGCGCAAGGCTGCATACCGCTCCGCCAGGCAACCCACCCCAACAGCTCACGTGGCCGAAAGCCATCACCACCGCGCCACGACCGCAACCTGCCGCGGCCGCCCCTTTGGGAAGGGCCGTCAGGTTCCCGTGGTGACGACGACGCTGACCCCGGGGTGCGGTCTCGCTTCTCTGATGACGAGGACACTCCGCCCGGCCATCCTTCCTCTCGGCCGGACGAGGAGGCTTGTTTCATTGCACGGAGCGCGGAGATGGACGCCGAAGAGAGCAGGTTGAGACTGGCGCTACTTGCTGCTGTGCCAGGGGGAACTCAGGAGGTGCCGCTGGAAGATTTGCGTCGGGCAATTTCAGAGCTTCCAGACGCCGGTTCTGACAACTTCGTCATCAAGCCTTTCTGGCCGGAGGACTACATGATTGTGTTCTCTTCTCAGAGGGCACGGGACGCAGCCATGAATGCGGGAAGTGTCCCGGCCGGCGGCGCCCGCCTCTTTTTCCGGCCATGGACGCGTCTGGTGAGAGCTGAGACGACGACCTTAAAGTTCCGGGCTTTGATCGAAATCGAGGGTGTACCAGCGCATGCTTGGAGCATGCATACTGTTCAGAAGCTTCTCTCCACTTCGTGCTGGGTTGAGCGCGTTGAACAGCAAACGGAAGATCGTTCCGACCTGTCCAAAATGAAGGTGGTGGCATGGACAGATCATCCGAGCCGAATCCCTCGAAGGAAGAAATTGTTCATAGCAGAGCACGAGCGGCTGATAAGTTACGAGGATCCGGATACGCAGAGGATCTTTGGACACCTCCCGCCATACTTGCGTGAGAAGAAGGTTCTCTCTTATAACATTCTCATCCACCTCCGTAGCATCGCCGATTTCCGGTCTCGTTCTCCGTCGCCGTCGCCGGGGCCGTCCCCTCCGTCCAGCGATGGTTGTTGAGGCCGGGTGGTACAGCTTCAGGAAGCAGGATCTTGTCGGGCACCTTGGGTTCATCAGGGAAAGAGCCTCAAGAGGTGTTCCTGTCGTTGGTGACTGGGCCATTAGAAACGGTTCCTGTCCAAAAGATGGGGCAGAAGCGCCTAAAGACTATGCTTGTGTCAGTTCAAATAGCTATTGTGTGAGTGCAAGCAATGGGCAAGGTTACCTGTGCCACTGCTCCCAAGGCTACGAGGGCAATCCTTACCTTCTTGAAGGCTGCCAAGGTTAAGTATTTATTCAACTGAACTTGCTGTAAAATTAAGATTGGATATAAAGATCATCACCTACTGGAACGACTTTAGCCAACTTTCTTCTACATTTTGACTGTTCAACATTTTTTTTATGCATACCTAATATATTGAAGTAGTTGACATTTTGACTTTTTTTCTCATAAATCTTAATATATGTTAATCTGTTTAAGCTTTCTTCAGATATAGATGAATGCAAGCTATGCAAGTTGGACTTGAAGTATAAGAAGTCCATGTGAAAATGGGGTCTGTCTCAATAAACCAGCAGGCTATACATGCAAATGCAGGAGGGGAAAACGATCAGACGGTACAACTTCTGGATTCCGACCTGTGCTTGGCCAAGCTGAACAAGCGGCAATAGGTAAGTTTGATATCTGATACAATACCTGGTCTATTAAAAGTACCTTTCCCAGCAACTGATATCTTGAATAATCTTGAAAACCATTTCGCAGGCCTCAGTATATCTGCAGTTGTGATGAGGTCTTTGACATGCTTATATGTTATGAAATTACAAAGAAGGAAGCATATGAAGGAGAAGGATTATTATTTCAAACAAAATGGAGGTCTCAAGTTATATGATGAGATGAGGTCAAGGCAAGTTGACACTGATAGAAGGTAAAATGGATAGATTATGGGCTAACCCTAGAGGGTAGCTATATAGATGTCTTACATGGGCCTATTGGGCCCTAATACACACAGTACACCAACACTCCCCCGCAGTCTGAACTACCGACGCAGCGGAGTTGCAGACTGGACATGGAAAGAAAGGCACACACACAAGCCCCCCCCACAGACGCAACTAGCCACAGGTGATGTTGAGGCTGGAGCGAAACTCGGTGAAGGCGGGTGACGAGAGGCCCTTGGTGAAGATGTCAGCAAACTGAGAGGTGGTCGGAACGTGGAGGACCCGAACATCGCCGATGGCGACCCGATCCCGGACGAAGTGAAGGTCAATCTCCACGTGCTTGGTCCGCTGGTGCTGAACAGGGTTGGTGGAGAGGTACACGGCACTAACGTTGTCGCAGTAGACAAGAGTGCTCCGGGAAGAAGGAGTGTGGAGCTCGACAAGGAGCTGCCGAAGCCAGGATGCCTCAGCCACGCCGTTAGCGACAGCGCGGTACTCCGCCTCGGCACTGGAGCGGGAGACCACCGGCTGGCGCTTGGACGACCAGGACACCAGGTTGCCGCCCAAAAAGACGGCGTAGCCGGAGGTAGAGCGCCTAGTGTCCGGACACCCAGCCCAGTCAGCGTCGGTGTAGACAACAAGCTCAGTGGAGGGAGACCGGTGAAGAAGGAGGCCGTAGTCCACAGTGCCCCGGAGGTAACGGAGTAAGCGCTTCAGAGCAGTGAGATGGGGCTCTCGGGGATCATGCATGTGAAGGCAAATCTGCTGAACTGCATAAGTGATATCTGGCCTGGTGAAGGTGAGGTACTGAAGGGCCCCAGCCAGACTCCGGTATGCAGTAGCATCTGTCACAGGAGTGCCGGCGGCCTCTGACAACTTGGCCTGAGTATCGACTGGAGTGGAGCAGGGCTTGCAGTCAGTCATCCCAGCTCGCTCCAGGATATCAAGAGTATACTGCCGCTGGTGAAGAAAGAGGCCGGCCTGACGAGGCTCAACAGTGACCCCAAGAAAATGATGGAGCACACCCAGATCCTTCATAGCGAACTCCTGCTGAAGCGAGGTGATGATCCGCCGTAGGAGGGACGGACTGGAGGCAGTGAGGACAATGTCATCAACATAGAGCAGTAGATAAGCAGTCTCAGCTCCATGGTGATAAATGAACAGCGAAGTATTGGACTTGGCCTCCACAAAGCCCAGCGTCAGGAGGTAGGCAGCAAACCTCGAATACCAAGCTCGAGGGGCCTGCTTGAGGCCATAAAGTGACTTGTTGAGCCGGCAAACCAGATCAGGCCGAGAAGAGTCAACAAATCCCGCTGGCTGGCTGCAGTAAACAGTCTCAGTCAGAGTGCCGTGCAGGAAGGCGTTCTTGACGTCGAGCTGATGCACGGGCCAGGAGCGGGAGAGAGCCAGTGAGAGAACAGTCCGGACAGTAGCTGGCTTGACCACCGGACTGAACGTCTCGTCGTAGTCGACACCAGGGCGCTGAGTGAAACCCCGGAGAACCCAGCGAGCCTTGTACCGCTCAAGAGTACCATCAGCCCGCCGCTTGTGAGTCCAGATCCACTTGCCGGTGACGACGTTGGAGCCAGGCGGACGGGGCACCAGATCCCAAGTCTGGTTGGCGAGGAGCGCCGCGTACTCCTCTTCCATCGCGCGGCGCCAGTGAGGATCCGACAGGGCACCGCGGACGGAGGAGGGTACAGGAGAAACCTGCGGCGCGCCGGGCATCGCTGAAAGAGCCCGGGGCTGCAGGGTACCAGCCGCAAGTCGCGTCACCATAGGGTGAACGTGACGCGGGTGTCGGTGTAGGAGAGGCGGATGGTACACCGTCGGCGCGACACGGGCAGTCGGGGCCGGTGGAGGTGGTGGTGGTGTAGGCGTCGCCGGCGGAGAAGAGTCCACCGGCGATGACTGAGGCGGCGACGGCGGTGGCGGGGCCGGCTGCAGGTCCAGTGGAGCCGGCCTCGCCCGGCGCTGGTAGACGTGGACGGGCTGCGCAAACCGGACAGCAGGTGCTGCGGGCGGTGCCACCGGTCCCGCGCAGGGCGAAGGGGAAGAAGCAGCACCAGAGGCCGGTACCGTCGAACCCGTGCTGGGCGCAGGGTCAGGGACAGTACCGTTGGAAGCACAACAACGAGGTCACTGTTGTTAGAACCCCCAACATCAGACACGATAGCTGTAAACTCTGTGCCCCCTTCAAGGAGGACCTCTACAATGACTCTATCATCACTTCCGTGTAAGCCAACGGAGAGTTTCAGATCTCAAATTATTACTGTGTTTAACCTGAATGGTTCCAGAAGTACACTAGAAACTAGAAAAGTATTCTGCACCTCTGAAATTATTTCCTCAGCTTTCTGAGCAGCATCATTCACACCATAAGCAACAACCACACCAATACTTGACCCAGCCCTCGTAGGTTTGACCTGTGCAATCACATCAGCAAGTTACATCTTCACATACCACCATGAAAATATCTTCTCAAGGTGAAAAGAAACTATCAGATGACAGAACAGTTATTCCATTTTTCTTTGCTCAA
>NC_028452.1:49337021-49378418 GCF_000263155.2 Setaria italica | reverse complement strand
TATTTTGGGATTACAATTAATTCATCCAACAATATAAAAAACTGGTAGATGTAGCTTAGTCATCGTTTATACAGTGGGTTCTCTTTCCCGTTGTCGGCGGGATGTCTGCTGTATCTTCCCCGTTACCGCTAGATCCGCGGCCGCAGGGGGCCGGTCGGCGGCCGCCACCTGCGCCCACGAGGGAAGGAGAGAGGGGAAAGAGGAGAGGGGAGGGGGGAAGGAGTCGCCGGCCATGGCGCCGGCCGGCGGCGACAGCGGCGGCGGCGGCGGCGGCGGCGGCGGCACAGGTAACCCTAAACCTAGGCTGATACCATGATAGAAGGTAAAATGGATAGATTATGGGCTAACCCTAGAGGGTAGCTATATAGATGTCTTACATGGGCCTATTGGGCCCTAATACACACAGTACACCAACAGACACCATGCGTATACTTACCGAGAATGAGATTAAAAAAGCCACATACAACTACAGCGAAGATCATGTTCTTGGATGTGGTGGCCGTGGAATGGTCTACAGAGGAACTTTAGATGATAACAGAGAAGTTGCCATAAAGAAGTCCAAAAGTAAAGGATGATAACAGCAGAGAGGAGTTTGTGAATGAGATAATAATCTTATCACAAATTAACCACAGGAACATTGTGAGGTTATTAGGATGCTGCTTGGAGGTAGATGTACCAATGTTGGTGTATGAGTTCATCTCCAACGGTACTCTCTTTGAGTTCCTTCATGACAATTATCAACAAGCACCAATACCTTTGGATACCAGACTGAAGATTGCTACACAATCAGCAGAAGCTCTTGCCTACATTCATTCATCAACTTCTCGCACAATTCTCCATGGGGATGTCAAAGCACTCAATATACTCTTGGATACTGAATACAATGCAAAAGTGTCAGATTTTGGAGCATCAGCACTCAAGTCAATGGATGAAAATGATTAATTATGCTGATCCAGGGAACTCTTGGCTATCTTGACCCTGAATCTTTGGTCAGTCACCATCTAACTGATAAAAGTGATGTATACAGCTTTGGGGTTGTTCTTTTAGAGCTAATGACAAGAAAGAAGGCTCTATACATTGATACCTCTAATGAAAAGAAAGCACTATCCCATACTTTCGTACTTATGTTCCACCAGAATAAACTCCAGGATATGTTGGACAGTGAAATAGTAGATGATAAAGTTATGGTGGTGCTTGAGAAACTAGCTGAACTTGTCGTGCACTGCCTGAGATCAAAAGGAGATGAGAGGCCAACAATGAAGGAAGTTGCAGAGCGATTACAGTTATTGAGAAGACTCCAGATGCAGCTAGTCACAAAAACTCATTCTATTCATGCACAGTATTCATCTGGAGGGCCATCAGTGTCTGTTCATTCAGACGAGATGGGATACCAGAGCATGGACACAACCAAACTGATACTGGATGTAGATCTCGCAAGGTGAATAAGTGCTATGTCACTCTTGTTTTTATGTACATTGGTTTATATTTGTAATGTACAAAAACATTGTTGTAAGTACTAAGCTATTTCGCATTAAAACCGCCATTGATGTATTACAGTTAAATGTACTAAATTGCTCAAATTGCACCAACAGTTAAAACTATGTTTGGATGTTAACTTGCTTTGTCAACATGTTAAAGAGCTGCATGTTTTCTTTGCATATTCACTAGAACAATCTTTCTCCAGAACGAGCATTTCAAAATATTTAATTAAGATAGGTTGAGTATATGTGAGCACTGAGTTGATGTAGGTTTATTTAACCAAATTCATGCTGTATTGCTACATTCTGACATTTTTTTTCCAAAGGAGGCTGGGTGCTTTATGGATCCTCCATGGAGAACATCAGTTCATTCACCATGCCGTATCCTATTTTGCTCAAACAAAAATGAGTACAATAACAAAGCAAAGCAGCAAAAAAAAAAAAAAAAAACTCGTGGCCCAATTATGCACCATACTTTATCATAGATCCAGATCAAATAGATATACAATCAACAGGACCTAACTTCATCTGTGCATTCTCTGCACAAACAATTTACACTGCATGAGTATGGATAGCTTTCAGGGCACTTACCAGAATTCGTGCACCCAATATATTATGGTGATGATCCTTATACTGCATTAGTTTAATGTTAGGCTATGACAATGTGCACTACCTACATAGAAACATGTTGTTTGCACAAAAGCACGCATATAAATTCATCCAGACTTTCCCCAGCAATGCCTACCTTAAGAGTCATTCTTCAATCTTGAGCTGTCCATTTCATGCTCCATCATCACAAATGCTCTTCCAGGAAGATCTTTTCAATAGCATCAAGCATCACAACTCCCGACATCATGAGAAGCTGTTCATTATTCAAATACAGAAAAGGGGGTATCAAAATGTTACAGAACCATATTTGTTAATCCTATTGTAACAGACAGAGAAATTGGTTTTGCATGCGCATTATATCATGCAACGAGAGAACATACCGGAGAAGGGCCCAAGCGGGGAGGCAAAGGGGAGCAGAGTAGGCGGAGGCGGAGGCGCGCGTGGGCAAGGCGGAGGCGCGCGTGGGCGAGGCGGCTGTACAGTAAGGAGGCGCGGGCTGGGTGATGGATCGAGCGTGTCCGGCGGGGAGGCTCCGCCACCGCCGCCGCTCGCCGAAGCCTTCCGTCGGCCGACGAGTCGACGTCTCGAACGTGAAGCGGGCGACGGCGATCCACCAGCTGGGCCGCCGCGGCCCATCTCGCGTCGCAGTCGCGAACTGCACATCCCACCTACGGCCCATATGGATATGAATTTGGCTAAACTGGGCCGATACGATCTGCCCAAGCTTCGATGGTTGTTTGGTAGTGTTGGTCCAAAATGGATATTTTCTCATTCCACACCAAAGGGCAAAGCCCGGTTTAGTACATGTATAGGCAAAGAGGTAAAATAGTCTAGAAGCTTTTACATTGAAAAGGAAAGCATAATTGGTGCTAAGGTGCACGTAGGCATGAATCACCCATGAATACTACTCCTCACACGCACAGCTAACACTACTAATATATTATTCTAAGGCCTCTTCCTGAGCGTTGATGTGGTTGCCTTGACGTTCCCTTTCTCAGCAAACTTGAGCGGACTTGCTATCCAGCGTCCATCTGCATACGCCAGGTCACGTGTCCCTCAGCCTCTGCGAAGGAGTGAGACTCACCCACGGCACCGGTCCCGTCCCATCCCGGCACCCGACACCGGTTGGTCGCCAAGAATGTTCGGTGGAAGCCCGGGGACTGGGGTAGGCACGCTCGGCGAAGAAGAGCTGCCCACTCCCCCAGATCCCTCGAAGTGAACTTAGTAGCAGTGCCTGTCCACCATCTTGCCTGCACCATTTCCTTGGTGCCAAGCTGTGCCATCTTCGCACAGAGGACGTAGAGGTTGTGATGCGAAGCACTCCATAGTCGATCTCCACGCACGACCCGTTCTCATCCAGCTGCCCGAGGCTGATGATCCAGTTCCTCAGCGCGGGAATGTAGTACACACCAGTGAGGAGCCGGTGCACGCCAGTCTTGGTGACGAGGACGACGGAGCCGACGCTCTTGATCTCCACGGCCGAAGAGTCCAAACTTGACGGAGCCGCGCACGTCGACGTCCAAGTCGAAGAAGTACTCCCTGCACCCGGTCATGTGGTGTGTGGCACCACTGTCGAGGAACCAACCGTCAATCTTGTCATCGCTGGTACCGTTGCCGAGGGAGACATGCGCTCATGGCTCGTCGAGGTGGAGGAGAGCCGTGGAGGCCGGTGCCGCGGGAAGAAGCTCGATGGTCCCGTGAGCCAAAAACAGAGCCGACTCCTCCTCCTCCTCTACAACCTGCGCAACATGGGCCTAACCGCGCCTCGGCTAGCGGCACTCCCTGGCCTAGTGGCCAGTCTTGCCATAGTTGTAGCAGGTGTCATCTCGAGTAGGCTCGCCCTCGCCGGCAGCACCACCCTGGGCGCCTCCTCGCGCCTTGGGCGCCTTGCACTGCTTGCCGCGCTTGCGGCCACCTGTCGATTCCCCCTCCTTCCGTTCCTTCTAGCGGGCGAGCCACCTCTCCTCAGTGAGGTGTAGCTGACCACCGAAGATGATCTCCCCACTAGAAAAAGGCTCGTCGCGGTCGTCAAACACCTTGAGTCACCCTGTCAGCTCCTCGATCGACAACATCAAGAGGTCGAGCAGCGTCTCGATGGAGATCGCGAGTTGCGAGTACTTCTTCGGGATGACGCGCAGGAACTTCGCCATGGCTTTCTCCTCATTGATCTCGTCGTCGCCGAACCGCTCTAGCTACTGCATCAGGCTGGAGAGGCGGAGGGCAAAGTCGTCAACGTCCTCGCCCGGCTTGAAAGCCAGACAATCCCACTCCTGCCAAAACTTCTGCAGAGTGGACTTGCGGGCGCGGTCGCTGCCAACTCGAGCCGCAGCGATAGCACCCCAAGCAGCCTTGGCAGTCCTTTTTCCCGAGAGGTTCGCCGCCATCTCCATCGGGACCGCGGCGAGCAACGCCTCGAGCGCTCGCCGGTCCTCGTGGCTGTCGATGTCGCCATACCGGACCACATCCCACATGTCTTGCATTTGGAGTTTCACCTTCATGACCGAAGACCACTCCACATAGTTGGTCTTCGTCAACATGGGCCACTGCGTGCTGCCGAAGGACTCCCGGACGATGATCTTCACGACCCTCGAGGGTCGGTACCCGGAGTCGAGGTCGGAGTCGTAGTCGGAGTTAAGGCCAGAGTCGTGGACGGAGCTCCTCCTGCTCGGAGGACGCCCGTCATCCTGGACCCACCGGTCCACCGCCGCATTCCGCAACCGGTCCGCCTCCTCCGACTCGGGACGGTCGCCCTGCACCTCAGCACCGACGCCCTGCACCGCGCACCTCAACTCCATCCCATCACGACGCGCCATCTCGCGCGTTGCCTCCGCCTCCTCGCGCAGGCGTTTGACCTACAAACACCGCTGAGTAGCAGCTGCTTGTGCCTCCTCCATCGCTAGGTGGGCTGCCTCGGCTGCACGTGCTGCTGCGGCCTCCACAGCCGTTGCGCGTGCTGCCCGAGCTGCAACCACCTCTCACGCCTTAGCGTCGTGCAGCCATGCCGCCGCCACCGCGGCCTCCGACCGCCACTCCTCCTTCTCCTCGCACACCGCAGCCGCACGCTGTGCCTGGCGCCGCTCTGCTGCGGCCTCCTCCTCGGTTGCAATGCGCTGCTGCTCCTCCTCGGTCGCCACCCTGTGGCGCCGCGCACTGCTCATGGTCGAGCGGTGGGAGGAGGTACGGCAGGAGCTGGCCGGGAGTACCGGCACCATGCCGGCCAGCGGTGGCGCGCCGACCACCTGAGCCGCGGCGTTTGCGGGGCCCACGCCACCCGTGCTCTGTGCATCGGCGCCACTTGCGCCACCCGTGGCCATTGCTCTCCTAGAGCGAGCCATGGGGAAGGTGAAGAAAGCCGGTCGGGGAAGAAGTCGAGGGAGAAGTCGCCACTGCTCCTAACCGCCACGCGCTGCACGCCTGCTGCCCCCATAGAGCCGCGCGAGCCGCAGTTGCTCCGCGCCTGCTGCCACACACCCTGGTCACTGCAGCCGCGCACCAGTAGCCTGCGGGCTGCTGTCCGCACGCCTGCCTGCTCCGCGCCGCCTCCCTGGCCTCGTGCGCCTGCTGCTGGCCGCCGCGGGAGCCTACCGCTACCACCCGCTCATGCCGCCACCCCTAGCCTAGCCACCCGCGCGCCGAGCTGCTTTTGCTGCACGCCAAGCCACGCATGCGTGAGCAGCCCAGCACCTCCGCCGCCGCCCACGGTCGCACGCGCCACCCGCCTGGAACCGAATCGCGCCGCTACCGCCCCCCGAATTGAGCCGCCGCCACGCTCGATCCGTTGTCCCTACCTCGATCCGCGCGGGCCGCCGCCGAATCGGGGGGGGTGTAATAATTGCCATTTGAAATATTAAAGTAACTATGAGAAATTGGAAAGAAATCCAAAGGAAAAAGAAAAGAAATTGGCAAAGGATCAAATTCGGCCAAATTTGACCGAAATTTGAATTTCAATTTGAAATTCAGAAAAATTTGTCAAACATGTGGAACACAAGTGTGAGATTATTTGGAATTATGGGATCAAAAATTGGGAGCTAAATTGGTGCCAAATATTACAAAAGAATCAGGGAAATAAAAAGAAAAGAGAAGTGCTGTTTACTGTTCACCGTCCGACAACAACAGACCAGTGAAACAGCAACAGAGTCCATTTTCAAAATTGGTTTCTGGAGAATTTTTCAAATAAATGCACTAGAACAGCTACACTATATTGAAGTATGAATCTTGGACTACAATAATTATGTGTTGTTGGCCAGGAACAGTAAAGGGAAGGAAGTCAAACTCGAGCTCAAAGTCAGCACAAAATCACAAGTTAACTGAAACTCTGAATTTTTTACTAAGTCTGAATAGCAGCAAAGCATCGACTTGGAGCTCAAATTCAGAGCAATGTAGATCAAAAGAGATACTTGTTCATGAGCAAAATGGAACATTGGGATATAGCAGAACATGTTTGGGAAGAAGTTGGATGGGAAAAACAAGGTTTAGACCACTGAATTGGGTTCACAAGTGAGATCGACATCACTGTCGATAACTGACGAACTGAATGGCAGTTCAGTTGAAGTTCAGAAGAAACCGAGAAACAATTCCAAATTCAAACCTGTTTGATGTTTATCTCGAGCCGAAGCCAAAATAAAAGATGACGGGCTTGAGATTATCTTCAACTTCTGTTAAAGCACGGGAGGCCGTCGGATCAAAGATCAACCATGACACGGTTCTGAAGATCACGGGCGGTGACAGAGCTCCAGACGTGTCGCCGCCGCCGTCGTCGGTCGACCGCCAGGGCACCTAGCTAGGCCACCTCCTCACCACGCAAGCCTACGGGTAGGCCACGGTGTCGTCCATGCGAGGGGTGAATCGCTTGAATAGTTACTGTTCCCGCGCCACCGTTTCACTACCTCCTCTTTTTACCGCCGCCCACTCTCCTCTGTCAAGCGTCACCGCCGAGCAAAAATTCCGCCGCAACATCTCATCTCTCGTCGATTCCTCTCACCCACTCCTCCACAGACACCCTAGCTACACTCCAGGCCAGTCGTTGTCCCACATCCTTGCCGGAGTAACCGTGCTCGCCGCCGCTTCTGTCCGCCGCCGTCGCGCCGCCCGCTCACGGTGAGAACCATCTTGCGCTATCTCTCTTTCTTCCTGAGTAGTTATAATCGAGTCCTTAGGATCCTAGGATGGTGTAGGGGTAGATGTTTGAGTCGGTTAAGTCGATGTCGCAAGAAGCCACGGCCGGCCGAGGGAGTCGCCGCCTGTCGCCGTGGAGGGGATGGCTCCGGCCATCTCCCGGGGAGCTGTTGCCGCGCACGGAGTCGTGTAGGTGTAGAGTTGGTGTCGCGACCTAGTCCCGCCGCCGGGAGGGCGCCGGCCGGCGAGCCGCGCCGCCCCCTGTCTCGGACGCGTTTTGGCGGGAGGTAGAAGAAAGCGCTAGGCGCTCGGGCCCATGCGTCAGAGGCGACGGAGGGAGGAAGGAGGCAGGCCAGAACCGCGCGGTCGGTTGCTGGGCCGCGGCTTAAAAGCCCAGTGCCGCGCGCGGATGAGTAAAGGAGAAAGAGGCCGGGCGCGCGCAGTCGGTTGTTGGGCTGGTGCGTCGGAAGCCCAAAAGGCCGGCGCAGTCGACCGCGAAGGAGAGGGCCGGAGGCCGGAACAGCTCGCGGGCCGACTTCGCGGAAGAAAAAGAAAAAGAGGAAAGGAGGGCCGTGGGCCGTTGTCGGGCCGGAAGCGGAAAAAGAAAAAGAAAAACGGCCCGCGAGGCCCGTCGGGAGGAGGAATAGGGCCGGCGGGTATAGGTGAATAGGAAGGTGGGGTCCGCGCCGTGGGGCCCAGCGGTTCGTGAGAGAGGGTAGAGCGTAGGTAAGTAAGAAAAGTTTTTCGGGTGAATTTTGGGAAAAGTTAGATTTCCTTTAGCAAATTAATTCGTTTAAATTCGTTTACACCATTTTAATCACAGAAATTTGTAGGAGTGTCCAAAATTAGTGAAACCAATTTTGTTAGGCTTATTTTATTTTCCTTTATGCATTAAAATTTTTACACCCTAGGAAAATAATAAAAATTCGGGTATTTATTTAATGCCTTCCTTTCAAGGTAATTAAATAAATACTTAATATTTATAAAATGTATAAAATATGAATAATACTTTATCAATCACAAATAATTCTTAACCCATAGGAAATTAGGTTTTTCAAGTTAGAAAATAATTACCACTTTTTCTAAAACTAAAAGAAAAAGCTTTAGGGAGGGTTAAATAAGAAAAATAAAAGTATAAGTTAATCTTTTTAGATTTTTGTGTGTTGGCTTGCAACTTTATCATGATAAGTCGTATAGTCCTTGTTGGCTTGCAACTTTATCATGAAGGAAAGTTGTATAGTCTGTTATTCAAAAAGTTGCATTCTAACCCCTGCATGTATATGTGCCGTAGATCCAGAAGCACCGGAAGAAGATTACTGGGAATTTTCAGAAGGACCCTTGGAGTCCGACGAGGTGTTTGAGTTTGTTCCCTGTGAAGCCAATCCGTCAGCATCTACTAATCTTTTTAACGAACAAGGCAAGCCCCGGTGCATTTATACCTACCTATTTTGAAGTCATTATTTCATGTGACTAGTTGTAGGTTAATGGTTATTTGTATGCACTAAGTCTAGGAGTTGATTGAAACCTATTCTTGTGTACGATCATGCCTTGATTTAAGGACATCTTTGCCACTTGTTCAAATCTTAGAAACTACCCAAGTCTAGAATTGCTTACTTGCTTACATGCTTGGTTTACCAACCTTAAGGAAAAACTCTTAAGTCATACATGTTGCTTATGAAGGATAGTCTGGAATGTGGAAACAGACAGAAGCTAGAGATGTAGTTCTGTCTGCTAGATTAATCTGGTTAAGGTCCGATTCGTGTCTTAACTTTTGATCAAGTGATAAGCAGCTGATCACTTACTGGGTATGGGACCAGTAAAGCCCAGTAGATTAGTAAATTCTATGATCAGGAATGCTTCGTACCCGCGCTTGACGTGCTGGAGATTGGCAGGGGTGTAGCCTGAAACTCACATGGAGATCAGGCCAGACGTGGGGTCCCATGTGGGGGTGCATCCCTGGGTCCGGGTAGTCGTATTCCTAATCATTGACTTTGCTAATCGAGAGGTTGTTAGTACGACCTGGACAGTCGTATAATACTGGTGATCAAGGTACTCTCCTGCAGGATGTAATTAGATCCGGATCGCCGCAATTCTCGGTTATGAATGCACTTGATCGCTGTTGAGCATCGTAGTATCAATTCATGCTATATAAAATCTCCTGTTGTCAAGTAATGTATGATTTAACAGCTATGATTGCTTTTACTTCCGTTATCATCTAGAATGGTTAGGTAATGACTTAACTCAATTAAAAGATAAAACTAAGGCCTCACTCGTAGTAAGCTTTTTCGGCAAAAAAAAAAATTTGTGTCAACCAAGCATACCCAAAGGCTGACATGCATTCCAAAGAAAAACTATTATATTGGTTAGTCGGGTAAGACTTGCTGAGTACCCCGTACTCAGGGTTTTCCCCTTGTGGTTATCTTTCAGAAGCTCCACCGGAGGCTACTGAGGAGGAGACCCCGAAGCCCTAGGGTATCGATCTGAGTCTCACAATACCCTAGAGAAAAGCTTATCTACGCGTCTTCTCCTGAACTATTTATGTTTAATCTTAGAACTTGTCTAACACTGCATCACTAAGTTTGCCTCAACTTATGTCTTGTAATAACTCGTACCTCTTAATTATGTATGTAAAAATGTAATGTTTGTTGATATTATCCCATCGCGGATATTATCCTGATGTATGGTTATGAGATACGCCGTGGATCCTTCGAGGAGTCCTAGGGACACTCGACGGACTACCGGACTTATGCTGTTTTAAGTGCGTTTCGGATAATTGTCGTTATAACGGCGATTAGGCGCACTTAAACCAGCTTAAGTTGGGCGGTTCCGCCACAGGGGGAGACTACCAGCCGCTGGATCTAGGTCGGGGATGAGCGCCGCCACCGCCGGCTGAGGTGGGCCCGCCTAGGGTTTTGGGGTTGGGCTGAGGAGCACGGGTGAGACACGGGAGGAGGGGTGGGGGAAAGAAAGGCTTTGATACCACTTGTTGGCTCAAAATGGATACTTTCTCATTCCACACCAAACGACGAAGCCCATTTAGTACATGTAGAGGCAAAGGGGTAAAATAGGAAACTAATATAGCTACTAGACAGGTCGTTCTTGCCCGGCAATCCCAGCTTGGCTTCCGGTGTTTAAGATTCGTGCGCGCATCCTCATCCATGGGATCTCCCATCTTCTCAGCCCTAGCACTCCTGTTCTCTTTCACCGCCGGACGCCGCCACCATCCCGCGTGCGCTACCTACCCCGCGACGCCGTCCCGCCCCAGCTGCTTGCCGTTGTCGTTGCTGCTACAGTCGCCTCTGCTAGGCTACCAGTAGCAGTGTTTCTTAGCATTGCTCCAGCCTTCGTAATTGTACCTTGGTGTTCAGCACGCTCCTCGCTCCAAAACGGGGTACGCTTGCATCAGATGCCCAAACAAATACATGTGCAGAGAGAACCCACTCAAGCACGCCATGGGAACATGGAACCGGACACCATTGCACTCTTCACATAACGGACAGACGCAGAGGCCCCTCTTTTATTCTTGACAGACAGTGAGAACTGCATGAAAACAGAAGATCAGACAAGTCAAATCATCCGCAGAAACAAAGCACACAAGTGACGGCTTCAAGCCTAAACATATACAAATCCGAAGATGAAATGATCAACTAAACATGATTATCCTTCGGCTTTGCTGCCACCTGGCCTGCCTCGACTTTCAAAGTCAATCCTTCTGTTGCTTGTTTCAACCAGTTTGTTTGTTCCAGAGGAAGGCTTCGAACTATATAGCTGACTCCTCGAGAAGACTAGGCGTGCCTTCACATTTATCAGATACAAAGACATGAAGCAATGAATGGGGCTCAAACCTGGAGATGGCTTTTCAAGATTTAATAAACCTGCGACAAACCAATAAGAATAAACCATTTGCAATTTCAGAGGAGCGAGTACTTTGATCTTTGTATGCCAGATCATTTTCAACTTTGAACAGTAAAGCATTATGCAGCTAAGTTCAGTCAAAGTCGTTAGCTTAATGCTAATATTGCATACATTAGTTAATCACCAATCGTGGAACTAACAACAGACAGATCAGCAGTATACATCATCTGAAAGGGAATTCTGATTTACTACTACTTTATATAACCTAAGGATAACCTAGTCTAATATGGATAATCGCATCATAACCTACAACAACTTCCATATAACCTAGGATCTTGCCCTGCTAGTATGCATAATCACATCGCACTGGTTTAGCTAGGTAGTTAGAAAGACTGCCTTAGCAAGTGGCTACCTACCTCTAGCCATGGAAGAAGCATTAGTCCTCCTGATTATCGTCGCTTTCTCAGTGATAGCGCCGGCCACCTCTTCTGGGCTTACCATATCATTGCCAGGGTGCCCCGACAAGTGCGGTAACGTGTCCATCCCTTACCCCTTTGGCATCGGTGATGGCTGTGCTGCAACCAGCCTAAGCCCCTCCTTCACTCTGATCTGCAACAACAGCTTCCAGCCACCAAGACCAATGTTTAGTAACAGTTCCAGGCCTGTAGAGGTCATTGACATCTCCCTGGAGCATGGTGAGGTGCGTGTTTACGGCAATGTCAGCTACTACTGCTTCACGTCAAACACCACCATATCAGACAATAACACTGCCGGGGTCAGCCTGGAGAACATGCCATTCATCCCCTCCATTACCCGCAACCGCTTCACAGTTATCGGCTGTAATACTCTGGGGCTCATTGGTGGCTACACGCACAGCAACTCTGACTTGTATTTGGCTGGCTGCTACTCATACTGCCGAGGTATCAACAGTACAACTGATGGAGCGCCGTGCATCGGGATAGGATGCTGTGAGACCACCATATCCCCCAATCTCACTGACTTTGCAGCTCTACTGATCAACAACCAGAGTAGCGTATGGAGTTTCAACCCATGTTTCTATTCGATGCTTGTTGAGGTTGGGTGGTACAGCTTCAGGAGGCAGGACCTTGTCGGGCACCTTGGGTTCATAAAGGAAAGAGCAAAGAGAGGTGTTCCTGTTGTCGGTGACTGGGCTATTAGAAAAGGCTCCTGTCCAAAAGATGGGACAAAAGCACCCAAAGACTATGCTTGTGTCAGTACAAACAGCTATTGTGTAAATGCAAGCAATGGGCCAGGGTACCTTTGCAACTGCTCTCAAGGTTATGAGGGAAATCCTTATCTTTCCAACGGCTGCCAAGGTTAGTTATTTGTTCCAATGAACTCACTATTACCTAGAGAGTTTAGAAGTGAGATCAGAAACTGCAGGAGCAATGTTAGCACACATGGTAATAGCTAACTCTTTCACTGAAAGCACAGCTTAAAAGACTTTTTTTTTTTACTTGTACAACTTTTATTTAGGATACTTCATCATATACTGAACTAAATCGCATTTTGATCTTCTTTTTCCTTGAATTTATATTAATCAGTTTTCTTGATTTCCCTCCAGATATAGACGAGTGCAAGCTACGCAAGCAGGACCTGAAGTACAAAGAACTATATCCATGCAAAAATGGGATCTGTCGCAATATACCAGGAGGCTATATATGCAAGTGCAGGATAGGAACAAGATCAGATGGTAAAAATTCTGGATGTCAACCTGTGCTTACCCAAGCTGAACAGGTGGCCATAGGTAAGTATCATACATGAGTGTAAACTTTAAATCTATCTAAACTGAATTTCTAGAATTTGAGGCATTCAATCATAAGAACATCATTGTGCAGGCCTCAGTGCTTCTGCAGTTGTAGTGATATCTTTGACATGCTTATTGGTTATGAAATTACAACAAAGGAAGCATAGGAGGGAGAAGGATGCCTATTTCGAACAAAATGGAGGTCTGAAATTATATGATGAAATGAGATCGAGGCAAGTTGACACCATTCAAATACTTACAGAGAAAGAGATAAAGAAAGCCACAGACAACTTCAGTGAAGACCGTGTTCTTGGATGCGGTGGCCATGGAATGGTCTATAAAGGAACTTTAGATGACAACAAAGAAGTTGCTATAAAGAAGTCCAAGGTAATAGATGATGACTGCAGAGAAGAATTTGTCAATGAGATAATAATCTTGTCACAAATAAACCACAGGAACATTGTGAGGTTACTGGGATGCTGCTTGGATGTAGATGTGCCAATGTTGGTGTATGAGTTCATTCCTAACGGTACTCTCTTTGAGTTCCTTCATGTAACTGATGCCAGATCACCAATACCCTTGGATCTTAGATTGAATATTGCTACACAGTCAGCTGAAGCTCTTGCCTACATTCATTCATCAACTTCTCGTACAATTCTGCATGGAGATGTCAAATCCCTAAATATACTATTGGACAATGAATACAATGCAAAAGTATCAGATTTTGGAGCATCGGCACTAAAGTCCATGGACAAAAATGATTTCATTATGCTTATCCAAGGAACTCTTGGTTATATAGACCCTGAGAGTTTTGTCAGTCATCATCTAACTGACAAAAGTGATGTATACAGCTTCGGAGTTGTTCTTTTAGAGCTAATGACAAGAAAAAAGGCTCTATACAGGGATACCTCTAACGAAAAGAAATCACTATCTCATACTTTCATACTGATGTTCCACCGGAATGAGCTCCGATCTATGTTGGACACTGAAATAGTAGATGATCAAGTAATGGTAGTACTCGAGAAACTAGCTGAACTTGTAATGCACTGTCTGAGCCCAAAAGGAGACGAGAGGCCAACAATGAAGGAAGTTGCAGAGCGATTACAAATGCTGAGAAGACTCCAGATGCAGTTAGTCACAAAGATGCATCCTAATCAAGCACATTATTCTTGTCAAGAGTCATCAATGTCTGTCCCTTCAGGCATGGGATACCAGAGCACAGAGACAGCAAAACTGGTGCTGGATGTAGATCTTGCAAGATAATGCATGCAATCTCACTCTTCTCTACGTATACTGGTTTATATTTGTGTAATCTGTAATGTATAAAAATTGTTGTAAGTACATACTAACTGTTTGTGTGTGAGAGAGCTTGTGCACCTCAATCATCACTTATGTACTGCAAAGTTGAAGGTATGAACCTTATGTTAAAGAGCTCAGGTCATTAGAACAGTCTTTCTCCAAAACTAGCATTTCAACACATTGGGTTATGATTGATCGACCGTATGCAAGCATTGAGTTAATGTAGTTTTACTTAACTAAATTCATGCTAGATTGCTTTTTGTCATTTTCCCCCATGGGCACTGGGTGCTACATGGAACTTCAATGGAGAAAAAACAGCAGTAAAAATGCATAACCAATTGAAAGAGAGAATTTTGGATCAAGCATCATACCGTTTCATAGGTCCAGATCCAATAGATGCACAATCACCAGGATCAAACTTTAGGCTATCCAGTCCCTGAGCATACAATTTACATTGCATGAGCAGGTTTAGCAAATTGTCCAAGGTAAATATACAATTATTATCATTATGGTGTACTAGTTAACTGCAGTTTCTGCAAAGAAGTGTATTACTCACATAGAAACATGTTCCTTGCACATAAGCCTGCACATAGGTTCATCTAGACAGTCCCGCAGGAAGGTCTACCTTACAAGCCATTCTTTCAATGTCCAGTTGGCCAACGTTTCAACAAAAATGTCCAGTTGGCCATTTACAGTACATCTCGTGGGTCAATTCCAATGAGCAAATGCTCGTTGAGAGGAAACCTTAACAGCATCAAGTGTCACATCACAGCAATTGCGCAAACCAAAAACATATCATAGAGGCCAAATTGAAAACAAGTGCTTGAACTGTGGAAGAGGAAAAAAAAATATCCTGCTGAAATTGTGTACATACGGCAAAGGATGCAAGAATACATTGATAATTTGATACAGAAATATTAGATAACCGTATGTGTTGATAAATGCAATGCCTTGATAAAATTACCATTTATGGTTTAAATTGTTAGAGCAACTGATTTTTCATGCACATATGCCATGCAATAAAACTAGAACATCATCAAAGGTCAAAGCATAAGAAGAATAAAAAAGAGGAATCCAAATTAGATACCATCCCAAATAAAAATTGCTCTTTTTGCAGAGCTATCGGATACCATCTCTATAATCTGCTACAGAGGTTCCACTCAATGCTCAAGAAACTGTGGAGATTTTGAGATTAACCCATGTCTTGATATTATTACTTCCCACAAATATGAAAAACAGTAAAAGAAGTGCATAACACCAGATAGATAAAAGGTAAATACAAAACAGACATGAAGTGCCTAATATAGAGAAGACTAATTCAGATGATGGCTATCCTCTCTTCCTTGCAGCTCAGTCCCCTTCACTCAGATTGGCATGCCTTTGGGTACAATCTGGTCCTTTATCCACATGTAAATGGGCACCAGAACATAGTATGCAGCACATATCGTTCCCATGAGGAAGCGAAAGAGGAAGGTGATGGGATTCACCGGCTTGCTGACATCCTCAGCCTTCGGACCAAGCTGCATTGAAGATAAAATGAAAAAAAGTTACACCAAAACCCCTCAACACCTGCTGCAGGAAATGAACAATTTAAAGTCTGAAGGAGGTATGAAAAAATTCATTGAGTTATGTAATTGTGAATTTGACAACAACACTTTCTATTAGCAAAGGGAAAAGAAAGGTACCTCCAAAGGAGAGTCCCCGCGTTCTCTCTTCACACCTGTGACAGAGCATCCCATGATCAGGCCATGCCTCCGGACACCACGATACCACTTTGGTCCAATTCTCTTCAGCTTGACATCCTTGAACCCAGCCTTCTTGAACCACTCGATGTACTCTTCTTCCTTGGGGAAGAGCATCCACATGTCGGCGAAGAAGCGGGACAGCCAGAAGGTTGGGTACACGGGGCCAATCACGCAAGCTGTCCCACCCATCCTCAGGACCCTGTACGCTTCCTTGATTCCTCTCTGCGGATCAGGCCAGTACTCAATGCTGCAAGATATCACGACAGGACAGGGAAATCAGCAACCTCTGCATGACTAGCTATTACTAATGGAATGCACAATCATCAGATACAAGCTGTGAAGATAAGTGTGAAGCGAATCGAGCAACGGAGCGTCAGTGACCTGCCGGCGGAGATGTATCGGTCGAAGGTGTCGGTGGGGAAGGGCAGGTCCTCGGCGTCGCCCTCCATGATGGTGACCCCCTTGAGCGCCTCCTTCTGCCTGGCCTTCTCGAGCTGGTGCGGGGACTGGTCGAGCAGCGTGACGTTCTCCGGGTTGACGTGCTTGACGATCCCGAGCGTGGTGAAGCCCGTGCCGCCGCCGACGTCGACGACCTTGAGGTAGCGGCTGTAGAGGTCGGCGGGCTCGAGCGCGTCGTCGCGCATGTCCTCGGTCCAGTGCCCCGGGTTGATGACGTGGTCGTAGACGATGGAGAGGAAGCGGTAGAACCAGAAGGCCTCCTTCTTGTGCTGGATGAACCGCGGCGCCGTCACGGGGCGCGCCGCCGACGAGGAAGACGCCGCGCACCGCAGCCTGGCGCCGGCCGCGACGGGGCTCCGCCTGGCGAGGGCGAGGGGGCGGGGGAGGCCGCCGAGCCTGGTGGGGCCGAGGCTAACGAGCCCCACGGGGCCGCGGACCCTGGCCCTTCCCGGCGCGAGCGCCCCCGCGCCGCCGCCCGGCGCGTAGGTGGAGGCCATCGCCATTTCGCGTTGCGCCGCCGCCGCGTCGCGACGAGGAGGGGGGAACGGGGAAGGGAGTGAGTGGATGGGGGAGGCGGCCAGCGAGTGAGGACAGCGGAGGGATCACGGGGATGGCCGGATGGGTTGGGTGGTGGGTGGGCTGGACGGATGGATGCGCTGCGCCGTGGCATCCTTCTCTGACACACGGCCGCACGCGGGCGTGGCCGACTGGCCGTGCGCGCGGCGGCGGGCCCGCCTGACTAGGATCAATTTTGGAAGCTACCAAAACGATGTTCAGTTCTGTCATCTGTGTGTGGTTTAGCCCGGCCCAGATGGAGAAATGAGGGCCGTGCAACAACAATGGATGGCACCGTAAAATCGATCTGAAGAAGCCAACATGAACGAACCCTGCAAAAGGCACAGTTACTCGTGGGTGTTTGGATGTTGAAGCTAAAATTTAATCCGTGTCACATCAAATATTCGGAGACTAATTAGAAGAACTAAATATGAGTTAATTATAAAACTAATGGCACAGACGGAGGTTAAACGGCGAGACGAATCTATTAAGCCTAATTAATCCATCATTAGCAAATGGTTACTGTGGCAACATATTGTCAAATCATGAACTAATTAGGCTTAATAGATTCATCTCGCCGTTTAGCCTCCATCTGTACAATGGGTTTTGTAAATAGTCTATGTTTAATACTCCTAATTAGTATCTAAACATTCGATGTGATAGGGACTAAAGTTTAGTTTAGTCGGGAGATCCAAACACCCCCCTATACTTCGTGGAAAAAAAATTGCAACCATCTCCATTGCTCTTTCACTAGCTGGCTTTTCCAGGGATTGTGCAACCCAGCCAGCCACCAGGAAGTTTTCTAGACATCCTTCCAGAGCTGCTTTCAAAATTCATTCGAGGCCACGCTTCTCTCGGAAGGCAATACTGGGCTACAACTGGCTGGCAGTTAACATCAAGATGCATACGGTGCAGTTTGGCTTCCAAATTGACAAGAGCCGTTCAATTGCTTTACCAAGGAGATGGACAGCAACTTGTGGGGGCAATGAAACAACTACTTACTTTTTATTCGAATCGCGTGTTGACTATTCGAAATGTAAATAGGGACTATATCTACTGGTATCACACGAAGATTGGTGCGCCAAGTCAGTTTGTACTTTCTTCGCAAGAGGGGGCTGAATGTTAACAGCAGCAGGAAACCTAGTACAGCTCACTGAGTATGCAATGGTCCTGATATACAAAGAAGAGTTGAGGGTCAGTGAACAGCAGAACATTATGCAGGTATGGACGTACATGAACGAGTTTGGACAAACTGGAACACAATAAAATCTATTGAATGAACGAAACAACATGATCGATCCTTGATCGCTATAGTAGAAGCAAAGGCGGAGACTTGTACCTTTCACGGCTACAGATCAATGTAGACACGCAAGCCATCATGAGCTAATTGCACATCTATCCCCTCCCTGCAGTTCCAAATGACAGAGCATGAGCATGCAAGCCTTTAGAAATTTACAGTAAAGCATGTGTTTTTTTAACAAATTACAGTGCACCAGCATGCATGCCTTTCCAAGATAGTAATGTGACAAAAGAAGAAAAAAGGTGGTATTACTTTCATTTCCTTGTGTTCTTTTCATGTTGACTTATGTGGTATGTATACAAACAAGTGTCTGCACAGATCTACACTATCTAGGAGGAAGACCTTACCTCCTGGACCATTCTTCCAATGTTTGGTTGTCCTTGTGATGGTCCATCTCATGAGTCATCCCAATGAGCAATGCTCTTTTGGGGCAAATCCTTTTAACAGCATCTAGAGTCTGCATAAGATCATAGGGTTAGCATAAATCAGACACATGGAATATATAAGAAAAGGGAAAGGAAACCAATTTGCTTAAATTGTGAAATGAAAACCAACCTGGTCCCAACAAAGGTGCACATTGTGAGAACCTGTCTGTTGGCGCAGAGGGTGTCAGAGTTGACAACAAATTAGTAAAGATAATGGCAGAACATAACATTATTAATTATTGATCAAATGTTCTTCAACAAGAGCAATTGTGTTGACATGAATTGCAACAAAATCAACTTCCTATGAACTGATAGACTCTTGTCTCAGAAGCTAATAGTTAGGAGCTAAGTAAAGAATTACTTCCATAACTAAAACTGACATTATCTATGATTTTATTGGTAAGGAATTTTTACTCGTACAAAAGACAGTTTCCAAATATGTTCAATACTCCTATCATCTATCTTTACATTTCAAGAGTACAAGAATAGGAAAATTTAAGAAATGGTGTTTTCCGTCTTTCTACATGTTCATCACAGTATTAAAAAACATCTGTCCTTGTGCTGTAATCTGTAGTGAGCTGTGGATCCATAAAAGTTCCCAAGTTTAAATGTGGACCCAGAAATAAATACAAAATTAGCAGCAGAAAGGGGAAAACACCTGTATAGACAACAGAAGGAACTAAAGAAACTAACCCTGTATAGGCAGTCCAAGATGAGCAAATCCAGTTGGCCCCCTCCAGACTTTGAAATTGCTGAAAGGTAAGTACATGTACAGGCAGCAATGAGGATCCTGGGAGGCAATCAAGCAAGAGAGGACAGGAAATAAATCTACAAAACCTGCAGCTATTCTCAAAGCAAACAGTGCCACCCATGCATGCATGCATTCCTAAGGGCACGGAAATGAAGCAGGGGAAAAGCAAACTAGCAAAGCACTCACAATACATCTATGCAATATCTATGCACAGATATTTATTTCCCAAGCCCCATGTCTAAGTTTCAAAGGTCCATATATCAACATTAATATTAATTATATTATGTTGCACAGCACCTTCTGCTGTAGGGAATTCCTATGTATTATGGTGAGTACCAAGCAGAGATAATAACAAACAATACCACAGAACACTAAAAAGGTAATTCACCTAATCACCTTAAGAAAAATCTAGAATGAGT
Organism: Setaria italica; assembly: GCF_000263155.2. Taxonomy (NCBI): domain Eukaryota; kingdom Viridiplantae; phylum Streptophyta; class Magnoliopsida; order Poales; family Poaceae; genus Setaria; species Setaria italica. The sequence continues at coordinate 49,358,640 of NC_028452.1, read as the reverse complement.
CACCACACTCTGTTCTCCTGTAATGGTTTACTTTATTCCAGAAAAGCAAGCAAAGCAACATGGCAACATAAGATGATTAAAAACACTACTCATAGAGCAGCATTAGTAGACACAAGGTTTACCATATTCAGTGCTTGGAGGAAACCGCGAAACATCTGATATGTAAGCAACTTTTGATTTTCTTCCGAAAAGGAAACCCAAACAAATGTAGTCTTCACCATGGATCACCTGATAGGAATACGAAATAAGAAAAATGCATAGCAAAATAAAATGCAGTTGAATGCAATGCTTCTTATTACCGGCAAGGGAACAAACTCTAGCCCTGAAGTTGTAAATGGTTTCTGAAGATCACTTTCAATTATTCTCCAGTCCAGTTGAGCAACTCGCCTGACCTCCTCCCCTTCCTTTAGTTTCTTTTTGACCAAATAAGGGAACTTTTGGGAGATGCTGTTTCACAATGAACATTGTTAGTACGAATTCTCACCTATTGTCCTAACTAATAACTACATATTAGCTGTAAGGAAATGGTGGAAGTGAAACATAAACCCCTTACCAGATAAGAGGCAACAGTGCTAGAAAATGTTTTACAAGATTAGACAAGAGCAGCATTAAAAAAAGACATGCAGAAATGGTAGTCCAAGAACAAAGAAATTCGCACGAGTATAAACATGGTTGTATGTGTCAGTTACTATATCAATGTTTATTTAAAGATATTTGCTATCCTTCACTGACGCACTTCTCATGAAACATGCTAAAGTGGTAAATTATGTGCAGGAGGAGTTGGTTCCTCAATGCATATTGTGAGAGGCAGTCAGCTAACTGCAGCATAACCATGAAAAAAGTCAAGTGACATGCATTCTTGACTGAAATTCCTTATAATTCTCAAAAGAGCAGTAGTGCAGTACCAATGCCTAACGAAGTTCTAACATAATTACCTGTCCATAGCAAATTGAGAGAGATAAATTGGGGTTGGATCAATATCATTTGTGGGACTAAACGGCTGTACGACCCGAACATCATCAAGGCCTAAGATTGCATCTGCATGCTCATGAGTCAGAAGAATCTGTTACAAATAAGGAAGAGGTGTTAGCGTACCATGGGTATGCAAAACAGTGAGTTTTCTTTTATATCATAGTGAACCCTTAGTTGGCCTTTTGGTTATTTAATAAACATTAGAAAAAACTAAACCAAACATGAGTATATCAGGGACTCACAGAATCAACACAAGGGATTTTGTGGTGAACAAACCATCGCAGAACTTGTTCTCTGAATGTCTTCCCAACATCTATTATAATATACTTATGTGCACCTTCATCTTGGCAATAATCAATCAAAAGAGAAGTATTGCACCTGCAAGGAACCAAGAGTAAGTCTAGTAACTGGAAATGCACATTTTAGCATAATTTAAGCTATCGACCTTGTTCAGGTGCATCAGTATTCCAGAAACATTTCAGAATGAAGTTTCAATTGACCTGGCCTCAAGTGAACATAAACAAGCAGTTGAATATGATCCTAGAGAAGGTATCGACCAAGAGTATGAGGTATGAGCACAAATATAGCCAGTATTTTATTTTATTTTATTTTTTGTAATCTACTGATCAGATATCCTGGACCAGATAGACAGTTCACTTATCGTACTTTCACGACATCATGCAACTGCATGTAATATATCCACCGTCTTCTTTTTTCTAGCTACCGGTTTCATCATGTACATGATTTTTCTTAAACAAAAAAATAAGAATGTCCCAACCTCACATAATTATATATAATCTAAGCCTCCACAATACTACTCCATCTCCTGCGTACATTAGGAAGAATACTAACTGTAAGGTTGAGAAAAAATGCAGAAAGCGCACTGTGATTTCTGCTGTAGGGGGCCAATGCAGAAACAAAAATTGAAATAAGCAAGTTGGGAAGAAGTCAATTAATCTCATTCTCTCATTCATGTTCTATGGATAAATGGGAAACCTGACCAAGTAGCATGTACATAAAACTGCACATAACCTTTGTGTCCAATTCATTTGATTTCAAACATATTTGCTATCCTACGGATGATTCTAGGTCGATTCTGACCTACCAGATTGATTGAAAATCGAATCTTATGCATCCCAACTTTTTCCATATCAAAGCATTCCAATTACTGCAACAGTCCTCATATTGCTCGAAATGCATGTTGCAGACAATTAATGAGATATATGCAAATGCAGAAACGACACAACAGCTGCTGGAGAAGACAGGACACAGAACGATAGATTTACGGTGTCTAAATTCTGCTCAAAACTAATCCCATCCTGTATTCATCTAACCAACATTTCTCAAACAAAACCAAACTAGCAGCGGTATCGTCCCATATCCAGACAACACCTAAACGCCCGAAGCATGTATGATTCCGTCCGTAAATTTAACAACAATAACCTTATAACCAGGCTAAAGCTCCCCGATCTCACTCCTTCACAGATCCGCACCGACCTCGTGAAAAACACGCAAAACACCTGACGCCGCAGCACGACGGGTATCCTGACCCCGCACGAGGTTCGGGAGGGAGGAAAGAGGCGGCACCTGTAGTTAGGGTTTAGCTCGGGCGGGACGGAGAGGGACTGGGAGCAGACGGGGCAGGGCGGGTCGGGGGGCTGGATCAGGCACCGCGCGTTCGGGACGGCGCTCGAGCACCCCGTGCCCAGGAACACCAGCGAAGACGAGGAGGAGGGCGGGGCCGCGTCGTCGCTGGAGGCGGCGGCAGGGTGGCCGTTGGGGACGGCGGCGGCGGCCATTGTGTTTGCCGGAGCGAGGCCGCGAACGACCGGGACGAGGCGGGGGATGGTGGGGGAGCGAATAGGACGACGGGATCAGTGGGCGGAGCCGCGGAGGTGCGTGGAACCTGTTTGGAACCGTGCGATTTTTTCCGTCGACCCTCCGTTGAAAATCTATAGTTGCGATATTAAAAAGATATACGGAAAGAAAATGACTACGTTGTTTGACTTCGGAATAGAAAATTCCCACCACAACATAAATATTATATTTCATGCAATATTCGTCATAAAATATGTGGAAATAATAGTTGCAACATCGATATGTAACTATTGAAAATATATGTCGAGGCGTCCAATTTTTTAGATTCCGGATGTTGGTCGTTGTACATAGGCACGTGTTTATTAAACTATTTCCAGTCCTGTGATTAAAATTAGAAGAAGAATTATTTATTAACCATTGTTAGATAAAAAGATTGGTCACAGCTTCAGCTTAAAACCATAGAGAAATTAATCGATGAACAATGCACGAAGGAGACAATAAGAATCAAGTACCTACTACAGAAGCTAGACATTTTTTTTAGATGAAGATGTGACATTGATAAAATGAGATGTTAAAGTAAGGTCATAAAGTTGTTTATTACCCGTTGTAGATAAAGATTGACCACATCATCACCTTAAATCTTATAGAAGTTAGTCAGTGAAAAATGCACGAGGAAATCAATAACAATCCAGTACTTGCTAAAACATTAGATATGTTTTCGAGAAAGACGTAACGTTGATAAGTGATGTAATAAAATAAGGTGGGTTGCTGAACTCGTCTAGCATGCGAGATGGACCTCCTGGAGTAACATAGAAAAGAAAACACAGAAAAGAAAAGGAAGACGTTAGCAGGGATAGTATATTCATTCAAAAAAATATAAAAAAGGTATATGTGGTTTAAAGATGTGTCTAACCTTCTGCAAAATATTGCAGTAATCCTGCTCTAATATAATGAAAGATTGAGAAAAGAGAAGAATGGAGAATGAGAAGGGAAACATGACATTCTAAATTAAAAAATATCTGAAATACGTCAAGATAAAGTGCATACATCTAGGTTGGAAAAAATATGAATACATTCAGTGGTTAATCTTAAACCGTTTTCACCAGTTTAATCGCTAAGTAGGTGGTGGCGAGTGGCGACAAAACTATGGTTTCAACTTTACGCAAAGGGGGAAAAAAAGAAATGCTACGCTTACTAATGTTTGGTTTCATAATTTTCTTGCAACCGGTGGACTTTGTAGCAAAAGTGTCCTGACCGGCTGACCCACCGGCCACCGCGCGCCCCCAGTACTCGACTGACTCCGCTCGTGGCGGCCGCCGGCGCCGGCATCCTCCTGCCATTTCCGACTATACTCTCAGAATCACCAGGCTCTAGCCTCTCGTGTGCGCGAGCGCACGCCATGCTCAGATGCCTAACCAAGAACCCATTGCTCCCGCGCCGACGGCTCCTCCTCCTCCTCCAGCCCCGCCGCCCCTGCGCCGACGCCACATCCTCGGCGGCCGCCGGGGAGATCGCGCCGGCTCCCGCCGCAAATGAGGCCCCCCTTCAAGATGACCTCAGGGAGGAGTCGCGCAGCCGCCTCGTGCAGGACATCTGCAGGCTGCTGGAGCTCCGGGACTCGTGGAGCGCGAAGCGGGAGGCGCAGCTCCGGCACCTCCTCCGCGTGCTCTCCCCGCCGCAGGTCCGCGCCGTGCTGCGCGCGCAGGCGCAGCGGGACGCCCGCGCCGCGTTCGAGTTCTTCCGCTGGGCCGACCGCCAGTGGAAGTACCGCCACGCCCCGGAGGTGTTCGACGAAATGCTCGCGCTCCTCAGCCGCACCAGGCTCCACGACCCGGCGCGCCGCGTCATGCGCCTCATGATCCGCCGGGGCATGCGCCGGGGGACTCAGCAGTTCGCGCACCTCATGCTCACGTACAGCCGCGCGGGGAAGCTCCGCTCCGCTATGCGCGTGCTCCAGCTCATGCAGAAGGATGGGTGCGCGCCCGACATATCTATATGCAACGTGGCAGTGAACGTGCTTGTTGTGGCTGGCCGCATCGACAAGGCTCTCGAGTTCGCCGAAAGGATGCGGCGTGTTGGGGTTGACCCAGACGTAGTCACGTGCAATTGCCTGATCAAGGGATTATGCGAAGCTCGGCGGGTCGTTGATGCACTGGAGATGATCGGTTCAATGCTGCAAAATGGGTGTCCACCAGATAAAATTAGCTACTTTACGGTGATGAGCTTCTTGTGCAAGGAGAAGAGGGTGGCAGAGGTGCGGAATTTGCTTGAGAGGATGAGGAATGATGCAGGTCTATTTCCAGATCAGGTCACGTATAACATGCTCATTCATGTTCTTGCAAAGCATGGTCATGCAGATGAGGCATTGGGGTTTCTGAGGGAGTCAGAGGGGAAAAGATTCCGTGTTGATGAGGTCGGTTATAGTGCGATTGTACACTCATTTTGCTTGAATGGTAGGATGCCAGAGGCAAAGGAAATTGTAAGTGAGATGATTTCAAAAGGATGCCGCCCTGATGTTGTAACATATAGTGCAGTTGTTGATGGATTCTGCCGTATTGGGGAACTCGATCAAGCAAGAAAGATGATGAAGCATATGTATAAGAATGGTTGCAAGCCAAATACAGTCACACATACTGCTCTTTTAAATGGGCTTTGCAAAGTCGGGAAAACTTCAGAAGCATGGGAATTGTTAAACAAGAGCGAAGAGGAATGGTGGACTCCAAGTGATATCACATACAGTGTTGTTATGCATGGATTTAGGAGGGAAGGGAAATTAAAGGAATCATGTGATGTGGTGGTGCAGATGTTGCAGAAGGGTTTCTTCCCCACAACTGTGGAGATTAACTTATTGATCCATGCTTTATGCAAGGAAGGAAAGCCAGCAGAGGCCAAAGACTTCATGGAACAGTGCCAAAGCAAGGGCTGCTCCATTAATGTTGTTAACTTCACCACTGTAATTCATGGATTTTCTTGCCAGGGTGATTTGGAATCGGCGCTCTCTTTACTGGATGACATGTATCTGACCAACAGGCACCCTGATGTTGTTACGTACACTGTTGTTGTTGATGCTCTAGGAAAGAAAGGTAAAATGAAAGAAGCCACAGAGCTTGTAAAGAAAATGCTTAATAGAGGTTTGCTCCCTACACCTGTCACATACAGAACAGTGATACATAGATATTGTGAAAGGGATAAAGTTGAAGATTTACTCATTCTGCTGGATAAGATGTTAGCAAGGCAAGAGTTTAGTAGTGCGTACAATCAGGTCATTGAGAAGCTATGTGCATTTGGTAAACTTAGTGAGGCTTACAATCTCCTTAGCAAGGTACTAAGAACTGCCTCAAAAAGAGATGCTCAGACATGCCATGTTTTGATGGAGAGTTTTCTGAATAAAGGACTCCCACTTCAATCATATAATGTGGCCTGCCGCATGTTCCAGAGAAATTTAATTCCTGATGTTAAATTATGTCAAAAAGTTGACAGTCAGCTGGCTCTAGCGGGAGAGACACAAGCAGCCAGAAAGCTTATCATTAAGTTTGTTGAAAGAGGTATTCTAAAACAAAACAACTGAGTTATACCATGGTCCTGGTGTCCTGTGTTTGCTAATAGGACAGCTAAGCTTTAATAAACAGTCAATGTGGTGCAAACAGGACCATTACATGGCCTCGTACCTTGTACAGAGACTTGTGCTCAGGGCTCGTGGCATGAGTCTTAAATTTACAGTAACATGTCACCAACTCCTCCAGGACCTGGATATCTATGCGACTTGATGTCAGTACCAGATCTTCAACTTGGTGACCGGTGAGCATGAGCGATTGTATTTTTGTTGTTGGACTGCAGCTTCAAATTGTCGAATGAAAGTTAGAGCATAATCATTTTTTCTATTGATCTGTCCTCTTTTTATTTGAGACACAGAGATGGAAAACAATAGGACTAACTCTATGGAAATATGACCATTTCTGTCAATCTTGTCAGTGTTCAGGCTTGCAGTGCTTGAAACTGCTGCTATATAGTTCACTTATACAGTTAAACCCATATTCTGGTGACTGGAGGAATAATCTAGTAATAAGGCCAGCACTTGAAGTTGACTTGATTCCTTTTGAAAAAAATATGGTAAACTGATCAGTAGGTTTAATGGCACCCCACCATTATTTTTCTTGTAAGACAGCCTGAAAATAGTTCAACTCTCCTGATGGGTGATATAGATATCTCTGATACAACTATAGCTTATGGTGGAAATGTGGACTGTAGTCTGACTTGTTTTCCTATGAAATAAAGTCACGTACATAACATCTGGTAGGTTACTAAAGCCCTCTTGTAAGCTGTATCGCCACTTGCTATTCACACCTACCACGTCAACTGTTCCACCAACCTCTTCAGCCAGCAAGTTGACTGGTAGCTGTGCCCCAGGAAGGTTAGTTACCTGGCAACCAGGGAATCAGGAATGTTAGAAGTTATGGCTACAGGTCATATGCATATATTAGCATCATAACTTATTCCATTATAGAGTGAACTCTCAACTGAGTGCAGAACTTACAGAGAGGAGACAATGGGGGAAGGCAGCAATGTGATGGTACCATTGCTGGACATCAACGAGTCGTCAGGTGCGTCGGAGGAGCTGCTGCAGAGGGAGCCTGTACCATGGGGCGTGCTGGCACAGCTGACAGCGTGGGAGGCAGGCAACCTGTGGCGCATCTCATGGGCATCCATCCTCATTACGCTTTTCAGCTTCATGCTCAGCCTCGTCACACAGATGTTTGTTGGACACCTCGGTGAGCTTGAGCTTGCCGGCGCCTCAATCACCAACATCGGTATCCAGGGCCTAGCTTACGGCATCATGGTACGTAACTGCACGTGCTTCATGCACTCTCCAGTCCTTTGCATTTACTCAAACATAACGTCCAGTTGCAACACTCGTTGCTCTCATGCACTATGTGTGCAATGCAGATTGGCATGGCGAGTGCAGTGCAAACTGTCTGTGGCCAGGCCTATGGAGCCAGGAGGTACACGGCCATGGGCGTTGTGTGCCAGAGGGCACTTGTGCTCCAGCTCGCAACAGCTATTCCGATCGCCTTCCTCTACTGGTATGCTGGCCCGTTCTTGCGGCTCATTGGGCAGGAGGCAGATGTGGCTGTGGCGGGGCAGCTGTACGCTCGTGGGCTGCTGCCACAGCTGCTTGCTTTTGCCCTCTTCTGCCCGATGCAGAGGTTCCTGCAGGCCCAGAACATTGTCAACCCCGTGGCATATATCACACTGGTGGTGCTGATCTTCCACAGCCTTGCCTCATGGCTGGCAGTGTTTGTGCTCGGCTCAGGCCTCCTTGGTGCTGCGCTCACACTGAGCTTCTCTTGGTGGGTGCTTGTGGTGTTGACATGGGGTTACATCGTCTGTAGTCCAGCTTGTAAAGAGACCTGGACCGGACTCTCCTTGCTTGCCTTTAGAGGCCTCTGGGGTTATGCCAAGCTCGCCTTTGCCTCAGCCATCATGCTAGCGTTAAGTGATCTGGAGCTAGTTCTTCTTAGTTTGTTAGGTGTTTTTGATGCTTCTTGCTGGTTTATATTAAGTCTTGCTTTTCCATTCTTAATAGATTGGAGATTTGGTATGTGCAAGGATTTGTGCTTCTTACTGGATTCCTCCCCAACTCGGAGATTGCACTTGATTCCCTCTCTATCTGGTATGAACATCCTCTTTGGCAGCTCATGATCATGCATTTATATTCAGACGTAACTTTGTACTGCAATCTCTTCGTTTCAGCATCAATTACTGGAACTGGGACTTCCAGATCATGCTTGGCTTGAGCTATGCAGCCAGGTCAGTGTACAAGGCTGAATTATACCTCTAGATTTTATATACCCTCATTGATAAAATATATTTTTTATTCAACTTCGTTTGCAGTATTCGTGTTGGCAATGAGCTTGGTGCTGGCCATCCAAAGGTAGCAAGGTTCTCAGTTATTGTGGTTGTCATGGCAAGCATTGCCTTCAGCGTTTTTGTGATGCTTTTAGTCATAATTCTAAGGTATCCACTGAGCACGCTGTACACGAGCAGCACCACAGTAATTGAGGCTGTTATCAGTCTGATGCCATTGCTGGCCTTCAGCATCTTCTTGAATGGGATTCAGCCAATCCTCTCAGGTACTGTCGTACTGAAGGAGTACATGTAGCACAGAAACCACCTAGTTTGTGTTCATCAAACATCACACAACTCGAAACTATTTTGAAAATTATGCAGGAGTTGCCATTGGGAGTGGATGGCAAGCAATAGTTGCTTATGTCAATGTTGGGGCCTACTATCTGATTGGGCTTCCAATTGGATGCATCCTAGGATACAAAACAAGCCTTGGGGCTGCTGTAAGTTCCTCAGCGACCCTTTAGAATTGTTTAACCCTTAATAACTAATACAGTTTTCAGAGGAAGGTGGTGATCAGTTCCAGCCTGTCTTTGTGTTCAGGGAATATGGTGGGGTTTAATCGTTGGGGTCAGTGTGCAGACGATAGCCCTGATTGTTCTCACAGCCAGGACTAACTGGGACAAGGAGGTGAGTGCGCTTTACTGTTCTCCTGATCTTGTTGGGTGGAAGCTTTTGCTTTGACGTATTTTTGATTGTGTCATTTTCGTTGTGAAGGTAGTGAAGGCAATGCAACGTCTGCAGCAGACAGGTGTGATTCCGGTCAACGACATCATTGCATGATCTAACCGGGAGTCAACCTGGCTGACACTGTTCTGGAGCTCAGTTCAGTGGCAGAGCTGCTCCTACTCCACTGCTACGGAAGGGTAGCTTTAGGGACTTGGTTTTTGAGTTTGTGACAATAAGCTGAATTCGGTTAAGTACCTTTGGTTATCTCATTGTCAAGCTGAAAATGATTTGGTTTCTTTGAAGATGTAATTTTTGTTGCTCCGTGAGCTTGATATCCCGAATCATGTACGCATTCGCAGGAGCCAATGAACCTCAAAGTTGGATGAAGACATCATGTGCTAAGCGTTGATTTAACAATGTGGTTTGTGTTGATTTTTACTCTCCTCATTTGGTGTCCTTGTTCTTGGCTTGGCATGGCACTTGTTGTGGTTTCTTGGGGTTGATAATGACATGAGTGTTTTTTCACCTTTCTTGATCTGGTGAAGGGAGAGCTGCATCAACTTTGTTCGGGCATGTTTCGCACAAAAAGTTGTGCCGATCCCTATATACCTATGAATTTTAAGGCGATGACGTATATAACAACAAAGATCACAGCATTGCGCCTACGCATCAATTTTGAACATTTTGCGGTGATTCAATGCCCCACCGATGATATGGCAACACACACACACACACATAAAGAGAGATTTACAGAATCTACAAACATTTCAGCATAGATTAGTGCATTACACATTTGAACATTGACAAATAGCAGTTTTACAAAATATGGCATCATAGATGCAAACCATAGGCACTCAACAATTCCGCTGCCACAACGTATAAAACATGCAACAAGTCCTCAGTTCCAGTCAAAAAGAAAAAAAAAGAAGAAAGAGGATGCTTATGCACAAGGTGCCACTAAAGTTATTCAGGTGGAGACTTTGCCCATTGGTTGAAGAAGCACCCACTATGAGATCGAAAGTGCCCTGCGCAGCAGAGAAAACACCATAGTTTATGAGAAAGGACCAGTATTTTTCCAATAATTATGTTAGACCAAAGCACCACAGAAAATATCTATTTCAGTAAAATAGCAGGAGGAAACCATCCATTCCTGCTGTGGTTTTGCCGAGGAGAACAGAACACAAACGAATACGAAAATCCATCACACGCTGCAAGCAGATTCGAATAAATTCATCAACCTAGCAAGCATATTGCTGTGGTTTGTTGCACGCTTTTCTTTGAATGTAACCAGAGCAATTTTATCTAAGAAAAATAATTTTCATATCAACCGAGGTGAAATGAGCGATTCCCAAGCCATATGCGTATTGCTCTTCAAATCTACAGCGAATGAAACCATAGGGACACTTAGACGCTCAATTTTATCAAATTATTCTGCTAGGTAGTGATCACTGCAATCACTTCGCAATCAATTATAGAAAAAAGCAGAGCAAATTCAATCGAACACTAGCATTCTGACATGGACGAATTCGAGAGTCGAATTCAGAGCTGACGAAACAACCCAATAGGGTAATGAAAAGAACATGAAACAGTTACAAATCAGAAAACATACCTTATCACTAGTGGTCACTCACACTGAAGCTGTCAAATGGAAATCCAGAGCCCTCTTGACCCTTCTCGTACACGGCACTTGTTGGGTGCCCAAGATCAATGCCAACATTCCGGCAACAATTAAAAAAAAGTAGTTTAGAGTTTAGACACATCTTTAAATCAGATACACAATCAACAAAGGTTATTGAAAATGAAACTATCTTATTTCTTCCACCAATACATTTTTATTTTCATAATTAACCAGCAAATATTTGTATTATAGATGTCATGTAAGAATTTAATGTGCGATATCAATTGGATTAAATTTATACCATTCTCATCACGCTGTAGTGGGCAGCAAATGAATTGCTTTCCTTCCTTTGTGGGTTTGACTTCGGCGAAGAAGAGCTGATAAACCCAAGACCTCTTTTCTCTCTTTTTTCTGAGGTAAAAGGAAGAGAACATCAACATTCTTGAAGCAGATAATTTCATGAAAAGGTAAACACTCAACAGGCACCAAATATTTCCTAGTAACATCCTGTAATAGAACGGCAGCTTTCTCATTCAGTGGAACTGTACCATTTCCAATACTGGCTGTTGATGTCCTAGTCCACTTTTCCCTTGTGGGCCTCACACAATCTGCACCGATTGTGGTTGACTGAAGCTCTTTCACTTTGGCCCCGTTTGGATACTCCCTGCTAAAATTTAGCACCTGTCACATCGGATGTTTGGATACTAATTAGGAGTATTAAATATAGGCTAATTACAAAACTAATTGCACAGATGGAGTCTAATTCGCGAGATGAATCTATTAAGCCTAATTAGTCCATGATTTGACAGTGTGGTGCTACAGTAACCATTTGCTAATGATGGATTAATTAGGCTTAATAGATTCATCTCGCGAATTAGCACAAGGTTCTGCAATTAATTTTATAATTAGCTCATGTTTAGTCCTCCTAATTAGCATCTGAACATCCGATGTGACACTGCTAAAGTTTAGCACCTAGTATCCGAATACCCCCTTTGTCTTTGACCTCACTCATTCCTTTTAAATGGTAGCCCCAAACTTCATGCACATGTAATAAAGTTTTCATTGGCAGGTACCTTATCATATTCATTACTTGGGCTATAAATCCTTCACCACATCTTGACTTCACTCCTGACAAGTTTTCGCAAGTCACTTTAGATACAAACAGCACATTTTCAGTTTGCAGATTTGGGTTGACTGCCTCGCAGAAGATATCCAAAAGCTGCACTTTGTCATGTCTTCCAGCTTCATATAGGCACAAGAGAACAGAACCCCAATCTTTTTGCAATTTCAACAGCTTAGAAGGTCCTTCAACCATATTGTTGCTAGAATTGCTCGAGTTCTTTGCACTTGCACACGAGGGAAGACCAAAAGCATATTTCAGTATCTGTTGAGGAAGTGCTTCAAACTTATCACGCCAAAATTCCTCACAATCTTCCTCAAGCATTCCAAGGCACAAAAAACTCAGAGGTTCCAAGGAGAAGTGCTTACTGCATGCAAGCTTGAGAGCACTAATAAAAGAAGTTATTGTTCCATCATGCCTAAAAAAGTAATTTCTGAGGAACATCGCAACTTCATGGCTGATGCAGAATCCAGCGCATGGTTTAACAAGGATGACCTCCACAAGTGCATTCATTCTATCCAACGGAGATCCCAAGGCAAGTTTACAGGGCTCTAATCATTGGAGAGCCTCTGAGCACAGAAGCTTCTTAGGTGCATCAAGGGTAGTTGCTATCCCCATTACAAAGAAGATTGGAATTTTAATTACCCATTCACTCAGCATCATCACAAACTCCCCCAGCACAGCACCTGAACAGTGCTCCAAATCATCAATTATGACAATGATAGGCTGATCATAGTTCTCAGCTTCACAATACCAAGATGCCAGTGCAGATAAATCAGCAACATCGGATAGTAGCTGCCTCAACAGGCTCCTATAGCAACCACCAACTCCATGTTTTGCCGATAATTCAGCTGCTGAAAGCTTGGCTAGGTGACATCCATTGGACTCCAGATGCCTCGCAAGATCCCAAAATGTGGTGATGTCATCAACGAACTCTGCATTCTTGGTGAGGATGAACGCCTGGGGATCCTTTTGCAGATCACATCAGTCAGGAGAGGGTACGACTGATGGACTTCAGTGTGGCGTGGTCTCCCATTGGCACGAACCAAAGAGAAGGACTCCTTCACCCACTGCAGCACCTGGTCGAACAGCTTGAGGTTAATGCCCTTTAGGACCTTATCGATGGTGGACAGAATTTTGGACCAGGTTTGGTGGAAGGCCTCAAGGCGGAGCTTCTCATACAGCTCTGCATCCCCTTCATCCTCATGCTCCTCACCGGCTGCATCATGGCATCTGTCAGCCAATTTAGGACTGGAGGAGGATGGTTGTGAGGTCTGAATCCGGTGCCTAGCACGGGACGATGGCACCGAGGATGCAGCAGCCTTGTGAAGGACAAGAAATGGCTGGATTTTGCTAGCCGCAGTGAGCGGGGTGTTGCTGGCCGGCACTGACATGACTGTTTCGATTGGACCACAGTCGGTAACTGTTCCAACGACAGTGGACGGAGTAGCTATAAGGGAGGAGTCTCTGCCTAATTACTGAACATTCGGTGCATTCGAGGTTCCCATCTTCGTCTTCGTCAACAATAGCACCTCGACGTGGACAATCTGTAAATGTGGGGAAAAAATCAGGGATACAAAAACCAAAACTAACAGTCGATCTGAATGTATTGGTCTTCTTCACTGAAAAATATGTACTGTCTCGCCACATTTTGTAATCATCATGTTAAAGATGCAACAGAATTGGTTTCAGATTATTCTTCACTAAACCAATGCGCTAGCTCCTGTTGAATGCTTGAAAAACTACCGTGCAAGACTACAGGTGATTTCTAGGAAGCCAAGAAATTTACCTGGCAAGATGCTCGGCTGCTTCCAGTCTGCTTGCTCTCGTCCTCGCCTCCTCCCGCACGGACGGCACGGCGGCGGGGTGAGCGATGGCGCGGATGTGAGAGAGACGCCGCGACAAAGCAAAGCCGCCTCGGCCGGGCGTCGGGCGGCGCGGGTGAGGTCGCGAGGAGGCGGAGCCACAGAGTTGGGGAGAACCGGGAGAGGCGAGCGGCGCCCGGCGGGTGCCACGCTGATTCGCCTCTGCTAATGCCTGCCGGGGTTGAGAGATTCGCCGGCGGCGGCCGCGCGCGCCCCCCGTGCTCGACGTGAGCAAATGAACCGCCCGCCGCCGGTTTGTGGGACCCGCTTGACAGCCCTCGAAGGAGCTCGTCAAGATTCGTGCTGCACCAAACCGTTGACTTTGTGGGCCCCACAAGTCGGCGTCACGAAGCACCCGAGTCTCCAACCCCAAAACCCTCCTCCCCTCTTCTCTTCCCCAACCAACCCTCACACCGGCGGCGGCGGCGCGAGAGCTCCATTGCTCCCATGGCTCTCGTTGCCGGCTCCTACGAGCGCTTCATCTGGGGCTTCTCCCTCAAGACCCTAACCTCCTCCACCGCGTCGTCGTCCGAAACCCTCACCCTCGCGCCGCTCTTCTCCTACCAGGCCCACACGGGCCCGGTCCGCTGCGTGGCCGCGGCGCCGCGGGCGGGGCTGGCCGCCTCCGGCGGCGCCGACGACTCCGTCCGCCTCTACGACCTCCCCACCGCCGCCGACCTCGGCCCGCTCCTCGACCCCACCGCCGCCGTCTCCGCGCTCGCCTTCTACTCCCGGGGCCCCGTGCCGCGGAACCTCCTCGCCGCCTGCGACGACGGCGCGCTCCACCTCTACGACGCCGACGGCTTCGCGCTCCTCTCCACGCTCCGCGCGTTCCCGCGCCACGAGGCCGCCGAGGGCCTCGCCGTGCACCCGTCGGGCCGGGTCGCGCTCGCCGTCGGCCGCGCCGGGGCGCTCGCCATGGTCAACCTCGTCCGGGGCCGCCGCAGCTTCGCGTGCCGCCTCGAGCGCCCCGCGTCCGCGGTCGCGTACGCAGAGGACAGGGACGGCGGGGATCGATTCGTCATGGCCGCCGAGGAGAAGGTGACCTTGCACGACTCGGAGGATGCCAGGATCATTCATGAGATGGACTGCGGCAAGAGGGTGCTCGCCTTTGCGCCTGCAAAGGTACTACTACTACTACCACTGGCTGCGCATCCTGTTGATTTGGCCATGGGCATGTTTAGGATTGAGCTCTTATGATTGGATTAGTGTGCAATGGCTGATAACTTGTTGAAATTTATCATCTTGCTGAATGCAAATCCAGCTTTCATTGGCTTTTTGGTTGCCCATGGCATGCTGAATTGACATCTTGGTGCAGCTTCGTATCATGATTTTAGACACTATATTACAATTTCCTGATTTGTACTCCCTCTGTTCCAAATTGTAGGTCGTTTTAGCTTTTTTAGTTTCATAGATATTATTATGCATCTAGATATAGTGTATGTCTAGGTGCATAATAATATCTATGAACAAAGTCAAAATGACCTACAATTTGGAACGGAGGGAGTATCAAATATGTCAGCTCAGATACTCCATGTGCCCATGTCATAGCCTGACCTTTTGCACTTTGCTCACATATTTTTGGGTAATTTTCAGAATGGAGTCCTTTACTCTGGAGGAGAGGACCGTGGTATTACTGCCTGGGATCTGTCCAGCGGCAAGGTCTCCTCACGCATTGAGGGTGCTCATGCAACTCGTGTAAAAGGGGTTGTCGTTTTTGATAATCGGAAGGATGGATCAGAGCTCTCCAATCTGATTGCTTCTGCTTCATCCGATGGTGTCATAAGGATATGGGATGTTCGGACAATTGGGAATGGAAAGCCGACTCCATTGGCAGTGGCTAACACAAAAGCAAGGCTAACCTGTCTTGCTGGGACATCATTGAAATGTAAGTACTGAAAACTTCATACTCTAGCGGCCGTTATACTCTGCTTATCAAGATTGTAGGGAGAAGATACAAATGAGCATGTTGTATGGGATCCCTTGAGTTGGTTACATGGCCAAACTGTAGGATGATTTTAAGCCTGCATTATATCTACTGAGGAAATGCATTCCTTTTATTCTGTCAGTTTCTTCCTTGTTTGTCACTGTTATTCTTTCTATTATGTTAGTCGTTAAGAGTATTAATGTGTTTGGTAGAAAGATGTGAAATCGCATGCCTTCTTCAGTTAACTTCAGACAAATAGGATATAGTTTGGCAGTGTTTTCACATGTGTTAGCTTAGCATTTATGATTCTTAGGACAATAAGTTTCTTCCCCTTCTAATTAAATGTTATATTTGATTGTTGCCGAAAATAAACTTAGGCAAAACTTCCCCACAGTGCTAGGCTTTTAATTGAAAAGGAGTGTTGCGTGTTAGTTCTCTAGAGAAAGGCAGAAACAAACAAGAAAAGGGGGCATTTATGATTGTTTCCCTATATGAAATCAATGGGATACACAAAATTCGTGATGCTCTTTTATTCAACTTTTTACATGTAAATGTTTGCAAATAATGCGGGCTGTATCTCTGTTGATTTTCTTACTTTTGTGTTAATTCACTTTGTGTTTTTGATTCTGCATATAATGTGGGCTGTGGCTTTGTTGATTTGCAGGAGTGGCAGAGTTCAAGTGAGGAGCAGATGATGAAGCAAATCATTGAAGGGCCGCTGTGCTTGTAATGTGTAGTTCAGTCCACATAATGGATTGGTATGAGAGAACTGGGATGAAGGAAGGATTTAAGCTGGAGATCTGTCACTCAAGCATTAGCTGGATGCATTTGAAAATGTATGATAGTCGTCGATTATACATAACATAGTTTGGCTTGAGCGCGTGAACTGAACTCAATATGAGATTGCGTGATTTGATTGTACCACAAGTTCTGCAGTAATGACCATTTCCAATGTTAACTGGGCCATTTGCATCATCGTGTTGCCTTCATTTACAGAGTTTTTCAATCTTTTCCTAAAGAACCTTATAAAAAAAATCTTTTCCTAAAGAAGAATCGTACAAAAACCAGTCATTGATGTCCATCTCCAAGCGTGATACCATCTCCCCGCGTATACAATTAGAAAAGGGAAATTTTCTTGACATGCCGCTGTAATCTTTCTTAATCCTGTAGGGAAAATTTACAGTGACATAGGAATCCTCCTAATATAGAAATCAGCACAAGAGTACAAGACATTACGTGAACACACAAGTTGGAAATTCGTAAACCTGATAGTGATCAGCGTCTCTGTCTGACATCAAGCACCATCAACCTCTAAGAAATTTAGAGTTATCTCACAATACGTGAGAACTCACAAACTCAACACCTAAGATCAAGCACCATCAACCTCTGTAAGAAATTAGAGTTCTCTCACAATAAGCGAGAACTCACAAACTCAACCAACCTCTATGAACACCTAAACTTCCTACCAATCTACAGACTTCTTTCGGCCTAATAAGCTGATGCAGCTGACTCGAGTCTTCAGAAGTTCCTGAGGCTAGTCCCGTTGTTCCACCCCCGCTCCTTGTCCCTTTTCTGCTGCACCCTCTGCCCAGCACCGCCGCTCACCGGTACTCGCCGCGCCGCCTTGCGCGCGCCGTCAGTGCCCTGTGTGGTGGCGATGGCACTGGCTTTCCTGCCAGCCTGCGCTGCCACTGACGGCCTGATGATCACCTTCTTCTGCAGGCTTCGGCGCAGGATGCTGTTGATCCTCTTGCTCCGGCTTCCCTTGTCGTTGGAGACAACCGGAGGAGAGCATAGCGGTGGTGAGGGCAGCTGCTCTGTGATCTTGTCGAGCGGTGGTGGCGCTGCTGCCGCAAGAGGTTTGGCTGTGGGCGGTGGCATCAGCGAGTTCCTCCGTGGAAGTGGTATCAGCGATTGTCGGCGCGAGGCCTGGTTCATTGGCTGCTGGTAAGCTCCACCGTTGCACAATGAGACTCGTCTCGCTTTTGCCATCGGCGGCAGTTGCCCAGCTTCAGGGTTATTCTCCTTCTCCTCCCCGAGAGACATCAGCTGCTTGAAGCTGTATGTGTCAGTGTTGCTGTCAGAGAACATCTGCTTCGCGATCCCAAAGTCTTTGCGTCCTGCTGATGGCTTCTCTGCTGTCGAGTTGAGGTTCCTCTCGGCCATTGGGCTTCTCAGGTACGGGCTCTCTTCCTTCATGCTGTGCTGCTTCTGCAGATGATCTTGAGCGATCTTGTTGTCCACATGCTGCCGTGCTATCTTTCTTTCAACTAGCAGCTGTGATTCCAGCTCTTTGATCTGCAAAGAGTTTAGAAGTAACGGTAAATATGTGTCACTTCTTTATTCTAATTCTAATTTTCCCATAAACACGTCATCAACTACAACAGATTTCACAAACTTTGCAGAAGTAATGGAATAATTGCATCATCTATGAGAAAGAATAACAGTTCTTATGCATACTGGTTTCAAGTTAACATCCATCAGTATTATCATTGTTGGGAACCTTCTAGGGTCATCATGGCATCAAGATATGGCATAAAAAGATCATTCGAAGAGGTTTTATGATATGCAGCAAATTACTACTCTTGGCAGATGTTGCAAAAGGAAGAAGCTAATGGCATCAAGAAGCTATGCCTGATGTACCTTCTCTTGGAGATTCATAGTGAGCAAGTCTTTGGCCTTGTTCTTTGCTTCAAGTGATTGGATTATTTCTTCCATGCTCTTAATCTGAGCATCTTTGTTCTTACTGTCCTGCTTGGCTTTCCCAACCTAGCAGAACCGATAGCGTGTTACAGTTGAACAGAGTTAAAACAAAAGGGCTTACATAACATGCAGATATTGGCAGAATACTACAGTACCATGAGCTTGTATCTTGACAATTCTCCAATATCGACTTGCTTTCTTGCTTGCCCAAGCTCTATTCCTCGCACTCTGCTTGCAAAGTTCAGTGAGCAAAGAGTTTCACCTACGTCATTCTCATTAGGACTGATTTGAACAAACATCAAAGTCTTGGAATCTCCACCTGCATTGCTTACACTGAATTATAATACTAAACAAGAGCAAATGATTCTACCATCCTAATGAAGAAATAGCCTACATACTTAGTGAGTCTTGCAGCAAGTGTGTCAGCTTCGAATTCCTGTAATTTGAAATATAACCACCAATGTAAGTTACAGCTGAGAATTACAATTTAAATAAAGGAGTAAAGTTTAAATACCTAAAAGGTATATGCGAGGTCTTTGTTGCAAGAGCAGATATGACATCACCGAGTGCAGAGAGTGATTTGTTAATGTTCTGTGCTTCTTTCAACCTTTCTCCTTGCGCATCTGTCTTTGCTACCCGCTCACTCCCAGCAAGGTCAATTAGCCATAATTTGCTCTTTGTGCATTCTCCATTGACCAAGTTTTCTCCTTTGACCATTACACAGTGTATACTGAAATTCAAAATCACTTATGAATTTAGGATAGAATTTACAATCTACAACATAGCAGAAGCGCATGAAATTCTTTGGCCACGAACCAGTGTGATCGACTGCTATGTTCGTTAGCATTTGTGGAACCAACAACTCTAGCTTTGCTTCCAGTTTGCAGGACCTCCCAAGCCTCATTCATGTTAGTCACCCGTGCTTCAACAAGTCCAGGTACATGGTGAACCCCTTCTGCAACTTGTCTTACTTCTAGCCTACAAAATAATGTTTCATGTCATACTAGAATTTTTGCTGATACAATAATATGTTTCATGTTCACGAGTATCATTGTACCATTTATCATGTCTTACTAGGACTTTAGATTGTCAATACAAAAATATAAATCACGAGTGCCATCATACCTTTTGGTTGTTGCGCCTGGTTGAGACCCTGTCAGGAGCAAATCATGGATCTGCTCGTTGTACACCTCCAAAACACTGACAGTAACCTCGTACAGGAAAATGCCCTCTCTTTCTTTTATTATCCGAAAGAGTTCCTCCAAAGTTCTGTAGTTGACCCCCCGAGCACCTTCAATTCCTTCCATGGTAAATGTTTTACCAGTGCCGGTCTGTCCGTAAGCAAAGATGCAAACATTGAATCCATCTAACACCGAGGTTGCAAATGGCGCAGTTTTCTCAAACACCTTTTCTGCACATAGATTGAATAAGATACGTTGTTAGAAGTGTGGTTAGGATGCAATGCAAAGTGAGTAATTGCATTTATGAAGTGGGTTACCTTGGTCTTCTTCAGGGCTGAAGACAGAATCAAATTTGAATATTTTTTTGGAAGATACGTGGCCTTTAACAATGAGCTCTCCATCTTTTGCTGACTCAAAATCGATGGCTGTTGAAGCTCCTTCAGCTATTTCTTCTGCATTAAGTGGCCGACACCGGCAGAACACTCTTATATTACCTAAGCAGTATGCCAAGTCACTGTTAATTTTGTCATCGCCATATCTTGCAACAAAAATGTATACACAGAGAAAAGAATAAATAACTAACCCTTCAGCTCTATAAGCTTGTTGTATAAATCCTTCCGTTCCTTTGCCTCCTCACTGAACTTTTCTTTGAGGTCCTTAAATTCACGTTCCAGAGTTGCATATTGATTCACTGTTTGAATGAATGTATCATGTTACACTGATTTCTAGTAAGTGGAAACAAATAAGACAAGTGAAGAATGTAGATAGGACAAGCGTACCATATTGCTGAATTGTTGTGGACATTTGTGTAGCATCCAACACACAATTTTTATATTCTAGTGATTCTTGGCGTAAATTCTGGTACTCCAACTTCAAGACCTGTAGAGGATTGTAATAAATATCATACCATTTATGACATTCAAGCCAAAGCACTAGTGCTTGTCTATAGTATGTAAACAGTGAGTTCTTAGCAGAATACCTTGAATTTTTCACTCAATTCATTGACAAAATGACACAATCGACTCTTCTCCTTCACTTGCCCTTCAACAGCAGAGGCTGCAGAAACAATGAAAATTTCAGAAAGCATTCTTGATAGGACAAGAAAGCCTAAACGACTCTTAGTATTAAATAACATGATCCTTCTCTGGCCACAAACTCAGTGAACTGGAACCATGCTTGGGTTGCAGAGTTACCAAATTCCCCGAAATCAGCCAATACAAGTGCTGATCTCTTTTCACTCCAACCACAAATGAACTTAATTTGCTGCTACAATCAAACACCAAACAGCCACAGTGGACCTAATCTTATCACCGGATCTTACCTAAGGAGCCAACGTGCATTGACTTCCTCATGAGCTCCATCTGCAGATCACGAAGCGACTCTTGCGCTTCACGGCATTCTCTGGTCTTGAGAACGTTCTCCCTCATCAGGTCCTCCAGAAGCCTCCTGCATTCCTCCTTCTCCCGCAGGAGCAAAGCGTACTGCTGTTGCAGCAGGTTACAGCAACCGGATTCGCCCTGCAAGAGACATGAGGATCTTTGTTCAGGCACACAGAGAAGAATCCAATTTCCTCGATGAGATGTTTGGCTGCTGTGGATGCGTAACCTCTTTCGCTTGCAGAATTGGTTGGTCGTCGATCCGACCACCACCACCCACGGTGTCGCCCCCGCGCGCCCCGCCTGCGCGGGCGCCGGCGCTGGGCATGCCGCGGCCTTCCGCGCCGGCTGCCACCGCCTCAGCGCCGGGCGGCGAGGTCGCGGCGGAGAAGAGCTCGAGGGGCGCGACTCCCCGGTGCCGCGCGGCGCCTCTCCGGATGTAGTCCGGCGTGTCCTGCAGCGCCCC